>NC_069500.1:861426816-861429316 GCF_027579735.1 Bombina bombina
TAAGTCTCATTGTTTATTTGCTTCTGGTTGCTAGAAGCTTATTCATTGGCATTCTTTCCCATTCATGAAACTGTCATTTAAGGAATTTGATAAATTTTGCTTTATATGTTGTTTTTTCTATTACATATTGCAAGATGTCTCAGGTTGACCCTGAATCAGAAGCTACTTCTGGAAATTCGCTGCCTGATGCTGGATCTACCAAAGTTAAGTGTATTTGTTGTAAACTTGTGGTAACTGTCCCTCCAGCTGTTGTTTGTGATAAATGTCATGATAAACTTGCTAATGCAGAGAATATTTCCTTTAGTAATGTTCCATTACCTGTTGCTGTTCCTTCAACATATAATGCTCAGGGTGTTCCTGTTAATATAAGAGATTTTGTTTCTAAATCTATTAAGAAGGCTATGTCTGTTATTCCTTCTTCCAGTAAACGTAAAAGGTCTTTTAAAACTTCTCATTTTTCAGATGAATTTTTAAATGAACATTACCATTCTGATTCTGTTTCTGATGATAATTTCTCTGGTTCAGAGGAGTCTGTTTCAGAGATTGATACTGATAAATCTTCATATTTATTTAAAATGCAATTTATTCATTCTTTACTTAAAGAAGTCTTAATTGCATTAGAAATAGAGGATTCTGGTCCTCTTGATACTAAATCTAAACATTTAAATACGGTTTTTAAACCTCCTGTGGTTATTCCGGAAGTTTTCCTGTCCCTGATGCTATTTCTGAAGTAATTTCCAGGGAATGGAATAATCTGGGTAATTCTTTTACTCCTTCTAAAAGGTTTAAGAAATTGTATCCTGTGCCATCTGACAGATTAGAGTTTTGGGACAAAATCCCTAAAATTGATGGGGCTATCTCTACTCTTGCTAAACGTACTACTATTCCTACGGCAGATAGTACTTCCTTTAAGGATCCATTAGATAGGAAGATTGAATCCTTTCTAAGAAAAGCCTATTTATGTTCAGGTAATCTTCTTAGACCTGCTATATCTTTGGCAGATGATGCTGCAGCTTCAACTTTCTGGTTAGAGGCTTTAGCACAACAAGTAACAGATCATAATTCTCAGAGCATTGTTAATCTTCTTCAACATGCTAATAACTCTATTTGTGATGCCATCTTTGATATCATTAGAGTTGATATCAGGTATATGTCTTTAGCTATTTTAGCTAGAAGAGCTTTATGGCTTAAAACTTGGAATGCTGTTATGTCTTCTAAGTCAACTTTGCTTTCCCTCTCTTTCCAAGGTAATAAATTGTTTGGTTCACAGTTGGATTCTATTATTTCAACTGTTACTGGGGGGAAAGGAACTTTTTTACCGCAGGATAAAAAATCTAAAGGTAAATATAGGGCTGCTAATCGTTTTCGTTCCTTTCGTCAGAATAAGGAGCAAAAGCCTGATCCTTCCTCTACAGGAACAGTTTCTGTTTGGAACCATCTCCGGTCTGGAATAAATCCAAACCTTTTAGAAAGCCAAAACAAGCTCCCAAGTCCACATGAAGGTGCGGCCCTCATTCCAGCCCAGCTGTTAGGGGGCAGATTACGATTTTTCAAAGAAATTTGGATCAATTCGATTCACAGTCTTTGGATTCAGAACATTGTCTCAATCATTCCCTTCGGTAGCCTTATGCATGGAAATTCTAGGTCTTATGACTGCTGCATCGGACGCGATCCCCTTTGCTCGTTTTCACATGCGACCTCTTCAGCTCTGTATGCTGAACCAGTGGTGCAGGGATTATACAAAGATATCACAGTTAATATCTTTAAATCCGATTGTTCGACACTCTCTGACGTGGTGGACAGACCACCATCATCTAGTTCAGGGGGCTTCTTTTGTTCTTCCATCCTGGACTGTGATCTCAACAGATGCGAGTCTGACAGGTTGGGGAGCTGTATGGGGGTCTCTGACAGCGCAGGGGGTTTGGAAATCTCGGGAGGCGAGATTACCAATCAACATTTTGGAACTCCGTGCGATTTTCAGAGCTCTTCAGTCGTGGCCTCTTCTGAAGAGAGAATCATTCATTTGTTTTCAGACGGACAATGTCACAACTGTGGCATATGTCAATCATCAAGGAGGGACTCACAGTCCTCTGGCCATGAAAGAAGTATCTCGCATACTTGTATGGGAGGAATCCAGCTCCTGTCTAATTTCTGCGGTTCACATCCCAGGTATAGACAATTGGGAAGCGGATTATCTCAGTCGCCAGACGTTACATCCGGGCGAATGGTCTCTTCACCCAGAAGTTTTTCTTCAGATTGTTCAAATCTGGGTGGGGACTTCCAGAAATAGATCTGATGGCTTCTCATCTAAACAAGAAGCTTCCCAGGTATCTGTCCAGATCCAGGGATCCTCAGGCGGAGGCAGTGGATGCATTGTCACTTCCTTGGAAGTATCATCCTGCCTATATCTTTCCGCCTCTAGTTCTTCTTCCAAGAGTGATCTCCAAGATTCTAAAGGAGCGTTCGTTTGTTCTGCTGGTGGCTCCAGCATGGCCTCACA
>NC_069500.1:861434316-861446816 GCF_027579735.1 Bombina bombina
ATGTTTATCTTTAGCTATGGTTTGTAATAAGTTATTATGATATACTTTTACATGCAGAATCCATTAGTATTTATGCTTTATTGCCATTCTTACATCTTATGTACAAGAAATATTTAGAAGATTTATAAGAAATATTTTTCTGATTCTATTTTAAAGGCTTTGTCTGACTTCGTGCCTTATAATAAAATTTTTAGGTCTCTTTCACTTCATTTTTTTAGTGAAGTTTCAAATGACCAACAACATACTGTTTTATCCTTCTCTGATGATGTTTTTTCTCTTTCAGAATTTTCTTCATCAGATATTGACACTAACAAATCTACTTTTTTATTATTTGGTACATTTGTTCTTTGTTGAAAAGGTGTTGATTATTTTGGATATTAAGGTAACTAGTTCTTTAAGACTAGCTGACACTATTTCTGCTTATTTATTCTTCTGTGTTTTCAGAAGTTTTCTTTCCAATTCCTCATACTAGGGAATGGAATAGGCTGAGAATTTTCTTTTATTCCTTCTTCTAAGGTTTTAAACTATATTCTTTGCCAGCAGTTAAATTCAATTTGGAGGGTTCTCCAATTTATTGGGGCTATCTCTACTCCTACTAATTATGCTATTGTTTCTATAGCAAAATAGTATTTATTTTCCTTTAGATGGTTGTATCTTATTTATGGAAAATTATTTAGTTTCAGGTACTTTTCTTGGTCCTGTGATTTATTTGGATGTTGCAATTGCTTCATTTTTGTTCTGTTTACTTTAAGATCAAGTATCAGATTATGATTTATTTTAGCATTCTTAAGGGACAACATTTACTAGACTAGGTGCTGTTGCATTTGTCTTGTTGTTTTGCATTTATTGATTATGCAAGTCCACTGTATTGACTGTTCCTTTAACTGGTCTATCATGCTAATAATTTCATTTGTGTCTTCATTTTATTGAATATTTTCGCAAATGAGGGTTAATATATGTCTTTAGCTATTTTAGCTAGAAGAATTTTGTGATTTTTAAAAAAAAAATCCATATTTCTTTTGTTCTAAGATAATCAATTATTTGTTTTATAATTGGATTCAATTCTTAACTGTTACTCTGGGCTTCAAGATTGAGTTCTAAGACTAAAACTTTAAGCTTATACTAGTTTGGTTGTTCTTATTAAGGAACGAATTCCTGAATTCTTTCCCAAGTAACATGTTTATAATTGGAAATTTTTCAGTTCAAAATCAGCTCCCTAATATTGCGATGTACGTGCCGTATTCCAGCTTGGCTGGCAAGGGGCAGGTTAAGACTTCTTTGAAATTTATTTGGTTCTATTCAGTCCAAATTTCTTTGATTTTATTCCAGTAAGGCTAACACTCTCTTTAAGTGTGTTTGGGTCCTATATATTTTGGGTACTGTTGAAGCATGGCTGGGCACCCATGGGGTTCAAGCGCTGCTCAGACCTGGAATCTTCTGGGGTATTTCTTCCAGTTCCATTTTTAGGAAATGGGTTTTGGAGTTTTTATTCAAACTATTCTGCCTTTTTTTGGTCAGTGATAGCATTATTTGTCTTCATTAGATACAATAAATGCATATTTTCATTTTTCTGTTTTCATTCAGATTATTTTCTGAGGATGCGGAATCTCATATGATTGACTTGCTCTTCAGGACATAGTTAGAGGTTCTTTTTTTCAAAAGCTCTTGATTCCTCACACAAGGGTCGACTTTTTTAGGTTTCCAGAAAGTTTGTGTCACTGTCTTTGTCTCTATCAGACAAGGGACAATTTTATTGTGTTCTGTTTGTCGGTACCTTTAGTCTCTATTATTTCCTTCAGTTGCTTTATATGCATAGAAGTTTTAGGTCTTATGGCCACAGCATTGGATTTAATTCCCTTTGCTCATTTTCAATAGAACCTTTTCCAGTCTTTTATGCTGAATTATGGTGCAGGGATTCTAGCATTTCACATTTTTAATCTTCGAATCCTAATATTTATCTCTTGATTTGATGGTTAAGATCACCATCATTTAGTTCTACAGGTCTCTTCGTTTCTTTCAACCTGGACCATGATCTCTACAGATGCGAGTCTTTTTGGTTGGGAGGCTGTCTGAGGATCTCTGTCAGCACAAGGGGTTTGGAAATCTCAGGAGGCGAGATTACCATTTGATATTTTAGAACTCCGTGTTTTCTCAGAATTTTTCAGTTAGTTTCTTTTTGAAGAAGAGACGTTTAATGTTTTTCAAACAATATCACTACTATGGTGTATGTCAATCATCAGAGTAGGACTATCAGTCCTTAGGTTGTGACAGAAGTATCTCGGATATCAGCTTGGGCTAAATCCAGCTCCTATCTAAATTCTGTGGGGTTTTTTCCCCAGGTATAGATATTTGGAAAGCGGATTATCTCTGTTAATCCAGCTTTTCCTCCGGGAGAATGGTCTCTCTTACCCAGATATGTTTTTCATCTCATCTGAATAAAGAACTTCCCAGGGGCCTATTAAGGTCCGGGAATTTTCAGGCGGAAGTAGTGTATTCATTGACATTTCTTTGGAATTATCTTTTTGCCTATTTTTTTCCGCCTCTAGTTCTTCTTCCAAAATTCTTATGGAGTATTTGTTTGTTATGCTGGTAATTCCAGCACGGCCTCTCAGGTTTTGGTATACAAATCTCATTCGGATGGCCAGTTGCCAACGTTGGACACCTCCGTTTAAACCAGACCTTTTCTTTCTCAAGGCCATTTTTTTCCATCAGGATCTCAAATCATTAAATTTGAAGGGATGGAGATTGAATGCTTGGTTTTTAGTCATAGAGGTTTTTCTGACTCATTGATTAATACTATGTTTCAGGCTCATAAAACTGTCTCTAGAAAGATTTATATTGAGTCTGGAAGACCTACTTTTCTTGGCATTCTTTTAAAATTCATAGAATTTTATTATTTTTTCAGGTTGGTTTGGATAAGATTTTGTCTTCAGTTCTTTGTTAAGGACAAATCTCTATTATTTCTGTTCTTTTTATTACAGAAAAGATTGCTAATCATCCTGATATTCATTGTATTGTGCAGGCTTTGGTCCATATCACGCCTGTCATTAATTCAATCTCTCCTCTTTGGAGTCTCAATTTGGTACTGAGGGCTTTACAGGCTCCTCCGTTTGAAACTATGCATTTTCTGAACATTAAATTACTTTCTTGGAAAAGTATTGTTCCTTTTGGTTATTTCTTCTACTAGAAGAGTTTTTGAGTTATCTGCTCTTTTTTTGTGAATATCCTTTTCTGATTTCTTTCATGTAATTAGCAAGAGTCCATGAGCTAGTGACGTATGGGATATACATTCCTACCAGGAGGGGCAAAGTTTCCCAAATCTCAAAATGCCTATAAATACACCCCTCACCACACCCACAATTCAGTTTTACAAACTTTGCCTCCTATGGAGGTGGTGAAGTAAGTTTGTGCTAGATTCTACGTTGATATGCGCTCCGCAGCAAGTTGGAGCCCGGTTTTCCTCTCAGCGTGCAGTGAATGTCAGAGGGATGTGAGGAGAGTATTGCCTATTTGAATGCAGTGATCTCCTTCTACGGGGTCTATTTCATAGGTTCTCTGTTATCGGTCGTAGAGATTCATCTCTTACCTCCCTTTTCAGATCGACGATATACTCTTATTTATATACCATTGCCTCTGCTGATTTTCGTTTCAGTACTGGTTTGGCTTTCTACAAACATGTAGATGAGTGTCCTGGGGTAAGTAAATCTTATTTTCTGTGACACTCTAAGCTATGGTTGGGCACTTTATTTATAAAGTTCTAAATATATGTATTCAAACATTTATTTGCCTTGAATCAGGATGTTCAACATTCCTTATTTTCAGACAGTCAGTTTCATATTTGGGATAATGCATTTGAATCAATCATTTTTTCTTACCTTAAAAAATTTGACTCTTTTTCCCTGTGGGCTGTTAGGCTTGCAGGGGCTGAAAATGCTTCATTTTATTGCGTCATTCTTTGCGGCGGACTTTTTTGGCGCAAAAAATTCTGTTTCCGGCGTCATACGTGTCGCCGGAAGTTGCGTCATTTTTTTGACGTCCTTTTGCGCCAAAAATGTCGGCGTTCCGGATGTGGCGTCATTTTTGGCGCCAAAAAGCATTTAGGCGCCAAATAATGTGGGCGTCTTATTTGGCGCTAAAAAAATATGGGCGTCGCTTTTATCTCCACATTATTTCAGTCTCATTTTTTCTTTGCTTCTGGTTACTAGAAGCTTGTTTATTGGCATTTTTTCCCATTCCTGAAACTGTCATTTAAGAAATTTGATCAATTTTGCTTTATATGTTGTTTTTTCTCTTACATATTGCAAGATGTCTCACGTTGCATCTGAGTCAGAAGATACTTCAGGAAAATCGCTGTCTAGTGCTGGAACTACCAAAGCTAAGTGTATCTGCTGTAAACTTTTGGTAGCTATTTCTCCGGCTGTTGTTTGTACTAATTGTCATGACAAACTTGTTAATGCAGATAATATTTCCTTTAGTAATGTACCATTGCCTGTTGCAGTTCCTTCAACATCTAAGGTGCAGAATGTTCCTGATAACATAAGAGATTTTGTTTCTGAATCCATCAAGAAGGCTATGTCTGTTATTTCTCCTTCTAGTAAACATAAAAAATCTTTTAAAACTTCTCTCTCTACAGATGAATTTTTAAATGAACATCATCATTCTGATTCTGATGACTCTTCTGGTTCAGAGGATTCTGTCTCAGAGATTGATGCTGATAAATCTTCATATTTATTTAAAATGGAATTTATTCGTTCTTTACTTAAAGAAGTACTAATTGCTTTAGAAATAGAGGATTCTGGTCCTCTTGATACTAATTCTAAACGTTTAGATAAGGTATTTAAATCTCCTGTGGTTATTCCAGAAGTTTTTCCTGTTCCTAATGCTATTTCTGAAGTAATTTCCAGAGAATGGGATAAATTGGGTAATTCATTTACTCCTTCTAAACGTTTTAAGCAATTATATCCTGTGCCGTCTGACAGATTAGAATTTTGGGACAAAATCCCTAAAGTTGATGGGGCTATTTCTACCCTTGCTAAACGTACTACTATTCCTACGTCAGATGGTACTTCGTTTAAGGATCCTTTAGATAGGAAAATTGAATCCTTTCTAAGAAAAGCTTATCTGTGTTCAGGTAATCTTCTTAGACCTGCTATATCATTGGCTGATGTTGCTGCAGCTTCAACTTTTTGGTTGGAGACTTTAGCGCAACAAGTAACAGATCATGATTCTCATAATATTATTATTCTTCTTCAGCATGCTAATAATTTTATCTGTGATGCCATATCAGCATTCCAAGCAGTGACGTGCGGTGAGGTCAGAGGCTAGTGAGGCTATTAGTACATTTGCTTCATTCTCTTGTTATCCTTTGTTGAAGGATATGCAGCAATGCACAACTGGGAGCTAACTGAACACATTAAATGAGCCAATGACAAGAGGCATATATGTGCAACCACCACTCACCAGCTGCTCCCAGTAGTGCATTACTGATCTTTAGCCTACCTAGGTATGCTTTTCAAATGATACTAAAAGAAAAAAGCAAATTGGATAACATAAGTAAAATGTAAAAGTCTTTAATATTGTATGTTCTATCTGAAACATAAAAGAAAAATGTTGTGTTCCTTTAATGTTTTAAAACAAATTAACATCCTTTTAACTGCAGCTATTCTCCAGTAGTCAAACTCCAACTTGCCTTATTTGTAAAAGGAGAAACCAGATGCGCACACACTCTCATGCAGATACGCACACACTCTCATACAGTGGCACACACACTCATACAGATGCACACACACTCATACAGATGCACACACACCCACACTCATACAGATGCACACACACTCATACAGATGCACACAGACACACTCATACAGATGCACACAGACACACTCATACAGATGCACACAGACACACTCATACAGATGCGCACAGACACACTCATGCAGATGCGCACACACTCTCATACAGATGCACACACACTCTCATACACACTCATACAGATGCACACACACTCATACAGATGCACACACACTCATACAGATGCACACACACTCATACAGATGCACACACACACTCATACAGATGCATACACACACTCTCATACAGTTGCACACACACTAATACAGATGCACACACTCTCATACAGATGCACACACACTCTCATACAGATGCACACACACTCTCATACAGATGCACACACACTCTCATACATACAGATGCACAAACACACTCATACAGATGCACACACACACACTCATACAGATGCACACACACTCATATAGATGTACACAGTCACACACTGTCATCCAGATGTACACACACTCTCATACATATAGATGCACACACACACTCATACATATAGATGCACACACACACTCATACAGATGTGCACACACACACTCATACAGATGCACACACACTCTCATATATACAGATGCACACACATTCTCATACATATAGATGCACACACACACTCATACAGATGTACACACATTCTCATACAGATGTACACACACTCTCATATATACAGATGCACACACACTCATACAGATGTACACACACTCATACAGATGTACACACACTCTCATATATACAGATGCACACACACTCATACAGATGCACACACACTCATACAGATGCACACACACTCTCATACAGATGTACACACATTCTCATACAGATGTACACACACTCATATATACAGATGCACACACACACTCATACAGATGCACACACACACTCATACAGATGCACACACACACACTCATACAGATGCGCACACACACACTCATACAGATGTACACACACTCTCATATATACAGATGCACACACACTCATACAGATGCACACACACTCTCATACAGATGCACACACACTCTCATACAGATGTACACACATTCTCATACAGATGTACACACACTCATATATACAGATGCACACACACTCATACATATAGATGCACACACACACTCATACAGATGCACACACACACTCATACAGATGCACACACACTCTCATACAGATGCACACACACTCTCATACAGATGCACACACACTCTCATACAGATGCACACACACTCTCATACAGATGCACACAAACACTCATACAGATGCACACAAACACTCATACAGATGCACACACACTCATACATACAGATGCACACACACTCTCATACAGATGCACACAAACACTCATACAGATGCACACAAACACTCATACAGATGCACACACACACTCATACAGATGCACACACACTCTCATACAGATGCACACACACTCTCATACAGATGCACACACACTCTCATACAGATGCACACACACTCTCATACAGATGCACACACACTCTCATACAGATGCACACACACTCTCATACAGATGCACACACACTCTCATACAGATGCACACAAACACTCATACAGATGCACACAAACACTCATACAGATGCACACAAACACTCATACAGATGCACACAAACACTCATACATACAGATGCACACACACTCTCATACAGATGTGCACACACACTCTTATACAGATACACAAAAACTCTCATACAGATGCGCACACACACTCTCATACAGATGCACACACACACTCTCATACAGATACAAAACACAGATACACTGATTCTCTCAACTCCCATACATCTCAATATGTCACTTTATATAAAAAAAACACAAGTACTGTGGGAAAACATACACATATAGCCAACCTCATATTTTTAGACAGAAGCATTGGAGTTGTCTTAAAGGATTACTATAATACAAGCAGCTGCTGACTCAGTAAAGAAAATATCTATTTTTAAATAGGAATCCCCAACCCCCTACCCTCAGAAACCCTTTTTCCATGTGACTTTCCTTCAGTAAACATGCTCTGCACAGCAGCCATATCTACCAGCAGGAAGACAGATACAACACAGCCCTGAGAAGGAATGGGGGAAATGAGTGCAGGGAGGAGGGGAGACTATAAAGAGCAGACCAGGTACTGTGGGAAGCTTCAGACCTCTATAGCCCTGACAACAATATATGAGTTACTGATACTCACTCACAGCTAACTCCAGCGTTACCTCTTGTCTAAGCTGAGCTCCACCCATGTTTCCTGCAGCAGCACCAGTGTAAAAAGATTCCGTGCACTCACTGATGACTGCTGTGGGGGAGATCAGGTGATCTTTCAAAATATTACATTAAGATGATTATGTTCTCTTAGTCTAAACACCTGCTGTCTGCCACACTCTGCATCCATTAACCCCTGCAGTAGTACAAGGAGCCCAATTAGTATACAGCTACAGACAGCGTGTCAGTGACAGGATGATTTGTGAGTGATTTACTAAGTTGTTAGAAAAAAATGATTAGCTGACTATTGTAAGTAAATTACTCACAAATCATTCTGTCACTGACACGCTGTCTGTAGCTGTATACTAATTGGGCTCCTCGTACTACTGCAGGAGTTAATGGATGCAGAGTGTGGCAGACAGCAGTTTGCAGTTGCACCGGACCTGCCCTGAGTAGTGAGCACACACACAGCATGGCCAATATAAAAGTATACCTGATGGAACTCAACGTTGCAGTGTTGTTGGTGCCCTGCCAACACATTGTGTATCTCCAGCATGTATGAATTCTACACTAGTAGCCACACACCTCACTCTGGCCAGGCTGCCCCCCAGGGCATTTACTCTCGATCACTACTAGTACTTACAGTTACCGGTGTTTTCCAGGTCCAGGGTAGTCAGTGAGTCAATGGCACTGGGTCTGGCACTATTAGGCAGTCCTCCGCTCCGGCTCCTCCTGAGTCTGACTTCAGTCTCCTCCAGGCAGTGGGCAGGCACTGGCAGCAACTCCTCCGTGACTAGTCCTGGTCCACACTAGTCCACCAGACAGCCACACAACAACTGGGGCAGTAGGCACTAGGCAGCAGTGGTCGGCGGCACGCACGCACAAGACTCTCTCAGCAGCTCCCTCCACTACTGACACTGAGTCTTCCCGCCAGTAGATCTGTCAGCGCGCTCAATGTGACATGTCAAAATGGTCACATGGCCCACACCTGCCAATCAGCAGCCCAGCAGGCACGCCTCCCCGCAGTGCTGCTGAAGCTGTGATTGGCTGAAGTGACCAAGCTCATCATGGAGGCGGTTTTGAGAACCGCCTCCATTGGAGCTTGTATCAGGGCCCGAAGAGTCACCAGTGGGTGGCGCAGCTCCAGATCCATGTTGCGCAATTAATGGAGGGCAGCGGACCGGCTCACTGCCTCCTAATTGCGCAACAATGGAATATGGATAGTGAATTTTTGCACTGCGCATGCGCAAAGCGCAGTACCATAATGAGTATCGCCATGGGGGTGGGGGGGTACCCTTGGGGTGAGGGTGGGCATGGACAAAATATTAATGAAGTAAAAAACACTTTTTTTTTTTTTTAATAAATATGAATTCAAATCTTTTTTCCCTCATTGGACAGGGTAGGCACTGCCTACCCTGCCTCCTATTACTGCACGTCACTGATTCCAAGTTTTAAGCCATAAAGCTCTTCTAGCTAAAATAGCTAGAGACATAAACCTGACATCAACTCTGATAATATCAAAAATGGCATCACAGATAAAATTATTAGCATGTTGATGTCAGGTTTATGTCTCTAGCTATTTTAGCTAGAAGAGCTTTATGGCTTAAAACTTGGAATGCTGATATGGCTTCTAAATCAACTCTACTTTCCATTTCTTTCCAGGGTAACAAATTATTTGGTTCTCAGTTGGATTCTATTATCTCAACTGTTACTGGTGGGAAAGGAACTTTTTTACCACAGGATAAAAAATCTAAGGGTAAAAACAGGGCTAATAATCATTTTCGTTCCTTTCGTTTCAACAAAGAACAAAAGCCTGATCCTTCATCCTCAGGAGCAGTTTCAGTTTGGAAACCATCTCCAGTCTGGAATAAATCCAAGCCTTCTAGAAAGGCAAAGCCGGCTTCTAAGTCCACATGAAGGTGCGGCCCTCATTCCAGCTCAGCTGGTAGGGGGCAGGTTACGTTTTTTCAAAGAAATTTGGATCAAATCTGTTCACAATCTTTGGATTCAGAACATTGTTTCAGAAGGGTACAGAATTGGTTTCAAGATGAGACCTCCTGCAAAGAGATTTTTTCTTTCCCGTGTCCCAGTAAATCCAGTGAAAGCTCAAGCATTTCTGAATTGTGTTTCAGATCTAGAGTTGGCTGGAGTAATTATGCCAGTTCCAGTTCTGGAACAGGGGATGGGGTTTTATTCAAATCTCTTCATTGTACCAAAGAAGGAGAATTCCTTCAGACCAGTTCTGGATCTAAAAATATTGAATCGTTATGTAAGGATACCAACGTTCAAAATGGTAACTGTAAGGACTATGTTGCCTTTTGTTCAGCAAGGGCATTATATGTCCACAATAGATTTACAGGATGCATATCTGCATATTCCGATTCATCCAGATCATTATCAGTTCCTGAGATTCTCTTTTCTGGACAAGCATTACCAGTTTGTGGCTCTGCCGTTTGGCCTAGCTACAGCTCCAAGAATTTTTACAAAGGTTCTCGGTGCCCTTCTGTCTGTAATCAGAGAACAGGGTATTGTGGTATTTCCTTATTTGGACGATATCTTGGTACTTGCTCAGTCTTTACATTTAGCAGAATCTCATACGAATCGACTTGTGTTGTTTCTTCAAGATCATGGTTGGAGGATCAATTAACCAAAAAGTTCATTGATTCCTCAGACAAGGGTAACCTTTCTGGGTTTCCAGATAGATTCAGTGTCCATGACTCTGTCTTTAACAGACAAGAGACGTCTAAAATTGATTTCAGCTTGTCGAAACCTTCAGTCACAATCATTCCCTTCGGTAGCCTTATGCATGGAAATTCTAGGTCTTATGACTGCTGCATCGGACGCGATCCCCTTTGCTCGTTTTCACATGCGACCTCTTCAGCTCTGTATGCTGAATCAATGGTGCAAGGATTACACAAAGATATCTCAATTAATATCTTTAAAACCGATTGTACGACACTCTCTAATGTGGTGGACAGATCACCATCGTTTAATTCAGGGGGCTTCTTTTGTGCTTCCGACCTGGACTGTAATTTCAACAGATGCAAGTCTCACAGGTTGGGGAGCTGTGTGGGGATCTCTGACGGCACAAGGATTTTGGGAATCTCAGGAGGTGAGATTACCGATCAATATTTTGGAACTCTGTGCAGTTTTCAGAGCTCTTCAGTTTTGGCCTCTTCTGAAGAGAGAATCGTTCATTTGCTTTCAGACAGACAATGTCACAACTGTGGCATACATCAATCATCAAGGAGGGACTCACAGTCCTCTGGCTATGAAAGAAGTATCTTGAATTCTGGTTTGGGCGGAATCCAGCTCCTGTCTAATCTCTGCGGTTCATATCCCAGGTATAGACAATTGGGAAGCGGATTATCTCAGTCGCCAAACGTTGCATCCGGGCGAATGGTCTCTTCACCCAGAGGTATTTCTTCAGATTGTTCAAATGTGGGAGCTTCCAGAAATAGATCTGATGGCGTCTCATCTAAACAAGAAACTTCCCAGGTATCTGTCCAGATCCCGGGATCCTCAGGCGGAAGCAGTGGATGCATTATCACTTCATTGGAAGTATCATCCTGCTTATATCTTTCCGCCTCTAGTTCTTCTTCCAAGAGTAATCTCCAAGATTCTGAAGGAATGCTCGTTTGTTCTGCTGGTAGCTCCGGCATGGCCTCACAGGTTTTGGTATGCGGATCTTGTCCGGATGGCCTCTTGCCATCCGTGGACTCTTCCGCTACGACCAGACCTTCTGTCGCAAGGTCCTTTTTTCCATCAGGATCTCAAATCCTTAAATTTAAAGGTATGGAGATTGAACGCTTGATTCTTGGTCAAAGAGGTTTCTCTGACTCTGTGATTAATACTATGCTACAGGCTCGTAAATCTGTATCCAGTGAGATATATTATAGAGTCTGGAGGACTTATATTTCTTGGTGTCTTTCTCATCATTTTTCTTGGCATTCTTTTAGAATCCCGAGAATTTTACAGTTTCTTCAGGATGGTTTAGATAAAGGTTTATCCGCAAGTTCTTTGAAAGGACAAATCTCTGCTATTTCTGTTCTTTTTCACAGAAAGATTGCTAATCTTCCTGATATTCATTGTTTTGTACAGGCTTTGGTTCGTATAAAACCTGTCATTAAGTCAATTTCTCCACCTTGGAGTTTGAATTTGGTTCTGGGGGCTCTTCAAGCTCCTCCGTTTGAACCTATGCATTCATTGGACATTAAATTACTTTCTTGGAAAGTTTTGTTCCTTTTGGCAATCTCTTCTGCCAGAAGAGTTTCTGAATTATCTGCTCTTTCTTGTGAGTCTCCTTTTCTGATTTTTCATCAGGATAAGGCGGTGTTGCGAACTTCTTTTGAATTTTTACCTAAAGTTGTGAATTCCAACAACATTAGTAGAGAAATTGTGGTTCCTTCATTATGTCCTAATCCTAAGAATTCTAAGGAGAAATCGTTGCATTC
>NC_069500.1:861464316-861644282 GCF_027579735.1 Bombina bombina
GTCTCTCCCAAGGAATAGTAGGCCAGTCCCATGGTTGTACAGCTCCTCGTGGAAGCTGTCCTTGAGCTTGAACACACCCTTTGCATGCCATAACATAGTTCTCAATGTCCTTATCAATGGCCGGCCACCAAACATGACCCCTAGCCTTCTGTTTCATTCTGACAATGCCTGGGTGTCCTTCATGAAGGAGTTTTAACGTAGCTTGCCGTAGCCCATTAGGAACCAGAACTCTCTCACCCCATAAAATACATCCATTTCTGAGTGTGAGTTCTTTCGCTCGTAGTATGTATGCTCGCTGCACATCACAGCCAGTTCTTGGCCAGCCATCTCTCAAATACTTTGCCAGAAGTGTAATTCAGTATCACAAGCTGTCTCCTTTGCAATTTGTTTGGCATGTACTATACCCGTAAAACACACACTTGGAAGGCTTTCTTGAACAACTGGTAAGGAATTCATTAGTGGAAGCCTGGACATGGCATCAGCATTGCCATGGAAATCATATGCCCGGTATTTGATGCAGTAATGATATGCCCCCAAAGTTAGAGCATACCTTTGCAATCTAGCTGCTGTAGTGGTTGAAATTCCTTTCCTTGGATTAAAGATGGTCAGCAGTGGCTTATGGTCAGTTAAAAGAGTAAATTGTCTCCCATAAATATAGTTATGGAACTTCTTAACAGCCCATACAATGGCCAATGCTTCCTTGTCTAATTGGAAATAGTTCTTCTCTGCCGTCGATAGAGAACGGGAAGCAAAGGCTACCGGTCTGTCTGTCCCATCTGGCATTGTGTGTGACAATATAGCCCCTAAACCATAAGGCGAAGCATCACATGCTATCATGAGTGGTTTCTGAAGATCATAGTGCATTAACATGCGGGAACACAGGAGTAGGTTCTTGGATTCCTGGAAGACTTTATTGCATTCACTGCTCCACAACCAGGATCAATTTGTCTCAAGAAGCTGATGTAGTGGGTGTAACGTATGGGCTAGCTGGGGAAGAAAACGGTGGTAATAGTTAAGGAGACCAAGGTATGATCGTAGTTGTGATGCATTCTGTGGTATAGGAGCTTCTTGCAAGGCCTTGACTTTGTCATCAGCAGTGTGTAGACCATGACAATCTATAACATGGCCACAAAATTCTAATTTGTCACGCATGAAAGCACACTTCTCCAAGTTGACCTTCAACCCGTAGGTCATTAGCGGGTGCAGTACCCTCTCTACATTGTGTCGATGTTCTTCCTCCGTCCTGCCCGTGATTAACATGTCATCTAAAAGGCATTGGACATAGGGTAGTCCATTTAACAGTTCTTCCATGGTGCGTTGCCAGATGGCTGGTGCAGGAGCAATGCCAAAGACCATACGATTATATTGAAATAAACCACGGTGAGTATTGATGGTGAGTAACCTGCGGGAATCTGGATGTACTTCAAGTTGAAGGTAAGCATTTTTTAAATCAATCTTTGTGAAATGTTGTCCCCCAGCTAAGTTAGCAAAAATCTCTTCTGTTCTGGGTAATGGATACTTATCCACTGCTAACTGTTCATTCAACACCATCCTAAAGTCTCCACATATTCGGATGTGTCCATCTTTCTTTCTTACCGGTACAATAGGAGAAGCCCACTCACTACGATGCACTGGGGTTATAATCTTTAACTCTTCTAACCTCCTCAGTTCAGCATCAACTCCTGCCCTTAAAGCGAATGGCACAGTTCGTGCTTTGAAAAACTTTGGCCTTGCTCCAGGTTTTAACTGTAACCGTACCCTTTTGTTCTTAACTTTTCCCAGAACACTTTCAAACACTGGGGCATATTTGGTCTTAATGTTCTGAATCCACTGGGCACGATCAACTCCAATATGATGAACTTCACTGTTTTTGAGGCTCTCAGGCATGCCAAGGGCCCGTATCCAGTCCCTTCCATAAAGAGGTGGGCCACCTGATTTTAGTATATATAGTGTAAGATTGGCAGTTTTACTGTTTGTACACACAGATACAGATGCACACCCCAGTGGCGTCAAGACTTCTCTGGAGTATGTTTGTAGCTTCAAGGTAGTGGGCTGCAGCAATACTGGAATTTTCAGCTGTTTCCAATCTTTAATTGTCATAACTGAAACTGCAGCCCCAGTATCTAAGTCCATGGTCAAATCTTTTCCTTCAATATTAACATGAACGGTCAAAGGCTCAGACCCTGCTGTCATGGTGTATACAGTCAAACTCTGAACAGTCATTTCCTCTTCTGAATCTGATGTGGCTCCCTTATAAGCCATGTGGTAATTTCCCTTCTCCAAGCCTTCTTTAAGTGTCCTATTTTACCACAGCCATGACAACGAGCATTTTTAAATCTGCATTCAGAAGCTACATGATTCTGTGCTCCACATCTGTAACAGTTAATAGGCGATGCTGCTTTTGCTGAATATTTACTGGCTGGTTTAGTCTGTTGCTTCACATTAGAGAAAAATACCTGTTCTCTCACACACACACACACACACACACACACACATACACTCTCTCTCACACACATACTCTCTCTCTCACACACACACTCTCTCTCTCTCTCTCACACACACACACACTCTTTCACACACATACACTCTTTCTCTCTCACACACTCTCTCACACACATACTCTCTCTCACACACACACACTCTCACTCTCTCACACACACACTCTCTCTCTCACACACATACACACTCTAACATACACACACACACACATTCTCTCTCTCACACACTCTCTATCTCTCTCTCTCAAACACACACACACATTCTCTCACACACACTCTCTCTCACTCTCTCTCTCTCTCTCTCTCTCTCTCATAAACATACACACTCTCACACACATTCTCTCTCTCTCTCACACACACACACACACTCTCTCTCTCTCTCTCTCTCTCTCACACACACACACAAAATACACAATAGACTGTTTTAAATTAAAATGAAAAATATATTTTTATATTTTAAACGCAATGTCATGTTCATGTTAAAAGATTATTTACAATGATATGCTTTTCTTAAACTTAAATATACAAATAAGAGCAGACTCACTCCTACAAGAGATACGCTTCAATGATTAAAGGACCAGTAACAAGTAAAACACAGAGCTACAGCCCCTCCCACATAACCTACTGCCCTCATTTCTGATAATATATATTAGATTTATATTCATAGTTGAACAAACTAGGCTATGTTATGAGCAAGCAAAAAAGTAACATTTAATTTACATCTCTTTTTTCACCACATACAGTAATTGGTTAAATCTGATCCCTTGTTGGGGAGATAGTGGCTCCTTTATTGTAGTGTTGTTGGGACAATAAGCCAGTGCTGTAGGGAATTAAATGCATTTGTCTTGGGGGGCACAAAACTCATGCAAACACCAGTACATAACAGCAGGGGGCACCAGCACATACAGTGAAAATTGCAAAGCAATCGCCTATTATTTTAACCTTGTATGCTATGTTGGAGATTACTCAAATAATCAAATTAGCTACCCAGTTGCCCCATTTGAGGTCGAAAAGTGGCCTCATCTGTTTTGGAGAAGATATAAAATGAGGGTTTGAGATTGATATTTTTTATATGTTCAATACAGGTACACTACTATTTAGACAGACGAATTATACCCACCCCAACTCATGATCATCCGATTGCACTCATACCACAGTCCACACACCAAACAAATAGCAATAATAAGCCAGAATGTCAGCTCTGAGCTCAGTGAGGAAAAAAAACATAATTTATGTAAGAACTTACCTGATAAATTCATTTCTTTCATATTAGCAAGAGTCCATGAGCTAGTGACGTATGGGATATACATTCCTACCAGGAGGGGCAAAGTTTCCCAAACCTCAAAATGCCTATAAATACACCCCTCACCACACCCACAAATCAGTTTAACGCATAGCCAAGAAGTGGGGTGATAAGACAAAAGTGCGAAAGCATAAAAAATAAGAAATTGGAATAATTGTGCTTTATACAAAAAAATCATAACCACCACAAAAAAAGGGTGGGCCTCATGGACTCTTGCTAATATGAAAGAAATGAATTTATCAGGTAAGTTCTTACATAAATTATGTTTTCTTTCATGTAATTAGCAAGAGTCCATGAGCTAGTGACGTATGGGATAATGAATACCCAAGATGTGGATCTTCCACGCAAGAGTCACTAGAGAGGGAGGGATAAAATAAAGACAGCCAATTCCGATGAAAATAATCCACACCCAAAATAAAGTTTAAATCTTATAATGAAAAAAACTGAAATTATAAGCAGAAGAATCAAACTGAAACAGCTGCCTGAAGTACTTTTCTACCAAAAACTGCTTCAGAAAAAGAAAACACATCAAAAATGGTAGAATTTAGTAAAAGTACGCAAAGAAGACCAAGTTGCTGCTATGCAAATCTGATCAACCGAAGCTTCATTCCTAAACGCCCAGGAAGTAGAAACTGACCTAGTAGAATGAGCTGTAATCCTTTGAGGCGGAGTTTTACCCGACTCAACATAAGCATGATGAATCAAAGACTTTAACCAAGACGCCAAAAAAATGCAGAGGCCTTCTGACCTTTCCTAGAACCGGAAAAGATAACAAATAGACTAGAAGTCTTTCGGAAAATTTTAGTAGCTTCAACATAATATTTCAAAGCTCTAACTACATCCAAAGAATGCAACGATCTTTCCTTAGAATTCTTAGGATTAGGACACAATGAAGGAACCACAATTTCTCTACTAATGTTGTTAGAATTCACAACCTTAGGTAAAAATTAAAAGAAGTTCGCAACACCGCCTTATCCTGATGAAAAATCAGAAAAGGAGATTCACAAGAAAGAGCAGATAAAGCAGAAGAGATGGCCAAAAGAAACAAAACTTTCCAAAAAAGTAATTTAATGTCCAGCGAATGCATAGGTTCAAACGGAGAAGCTTGAAGAGCCCCCAGAACCAAATTCAAACTCCAAGGAGGATAAATTGACTTAATAACAGGTTTTATACGAACCAAAGCTTGTACAAAACAATGAATATCAGGAAGACTAGCAATCTTTCTGTGAAAAAGAACAGAAAGAGCAGAGATTTGTCCTTTCAAGGAACTTGCAGACAAACCTTAATCCAAACCATCCTGAAGAAACTGTAAAATTCTAGGAATTCTAAAAGAATTCCAAGAAAAATGATGAGAAAAACACCAAGAAATGTAAATCTTCCAGACTCGATAATATATCTTCCTAGATACAGATTTACGAGCCTGTAACATAGTATTAATCAGAGAGTCAGAGAAACCTCTATGACTGAGAATCAAGCGTTCAATCTCCATACCTTCAAATTTAAGGATTTGAGATCCTGATGGAAAAAAGGACCTTGTGATAGAAGGTCTGGTCTTAAAGGAAGAGTCCACGGTTGGCAAGTGGCCATCCAGACAAGATCCGCATACCAAAACCTGTGAGGTCGTGCTGGAGCCACCAGCAGAACAAACGAGCACTCCTTTAGAATCTTGGAAATTACTCTTGGAAGAAGAACTAGAGGCGGAAAGATATAGGCAGGATGATACTTCCAAGGAAGTGACAATGCATCCACTGCCTCCGCCTGAGGATCCCTGGATCTGGACAGATACCTGGGAAGCTTCTTGTTTAGATCAGAAGCAATCAGATCTATTTCTGGAAGTCCCCACATTTGAACAATCTGAAGAAATACCTCTGGGTGAAGAGACCATTCGCCCGGATGTAACGTTTGGTGACTGAGATAATCCACTTCCCAATTGTCTATACCTGGGATATGAACCGCAGAAATTAGACAGGAGCTGGATTCCGCCCATACCAGAATTCGAGATACTTCTTTCATAGCCAGAAGACTGTGAGTCCCTCCTTGATGATTGACATATGCCACAGTTGTGACATTGTCCGTCTGAAAACAAATGAACGACTCTCTCTTTAGAAGAGGCCATGACTGAAGAGCTCTGAAAATTGCACTGAGTTCCAAAATATTGATTGGTAATCTCACCTCCTGAGATTCCCAAACCCCTTGTGCTGTCAGAGACCCCCAAACAGCTCCCCAACCTGTCAGACTTGCATCTGTTGAAATCACAGTCCAGGTTGGAAGAACAAAAAGAAGCCCCCTGATCTAAACGATGGTGGTCTGTCCACCACGTCAGAGAGTGTCGTACAATCGGTTTCAAAGATATTAATTGAGATATCTTTGCATAATCCCTGCACAGTGGACCAGTGGGTTCAGCATATAGAGCTGAAGAAGTCGCATGTGAAAACGAGCAAAGGGGACCGCGTCCAATGCAGCAGTCATAAGACCTAGAATTTCCATGCATAAGGCTACCGAAGGGAAAGATTGAGACTGAAGGTTTCGACAAGCTGAAACCAATTTCAGACGTCTCTTGTCTGTCAGAGACAGAGTCAAGGACACTGAATCTATCAGGAAACCTAAAAAGGCTACCCTTGTCTGAGGAATCAACAAACTTTTTGGTAAATTGATCCTCCAACCATGTTCTACCATGTTCTAGAAGAAACAACACTCATAAAAGACTGGAAAGGTTCTTTCTAGTGAAAATGAGCAAAGGGAATTGAATCCAATGCTGTGGCCATAAGACCTAAAACTTCTGTGCATATATAGCAACTGAAGGAAATAATAGAGACTAAAGGTACCGACAGACGGAACCCAAACAGAATTATCCCTTGTCTGATTGTCAGGGTTTCCTCTCATACTACCTGTCAGAAATCACTATCCCTTTAATTTTCTGCTCACCTTATCCTCTCCACCCTATTTAAGGTTGCCTCCCACTTCACAAATTGCTTAGTATTGAAGTTATACCTCTCATTCACTACAAGCCAACTCCTGCTCTGCACTGAGTTTTCAACAGAAGGATCCTCGCAACCAGATCAAAATACCAAAGTGAAGAATCTTCACATTTCCTACGATTCAGCATCTGGTAAAATTATATTATTGCTATTAATCCACAGCGCTCTCTAAACACCTTGTCATCTCTACTGCTCTCTATTTTCTCTACTCCGGATTACACTGCATCGGCAGTGAGCTGCGATACAACCATGCTCATCCAAGCCACGAGGCTGTGACGTCACACGCCAACTTCAGCACAGTCGGACTAACACAGCGTTCTATAACCATACATTGTATCGCACAGCTCTGTCAAACGAATTGATTCTCCGGTAAGCCTAAACTTCATAATTATTTTGCTGTGGTATCCTGCACCTAAATTCCACTCATATTCAGTTTTTATGCTAATTGGACAATTTACAACGTTCATACTTTCCTATAAGACTTTATTCTTATTTTTTCAATCACACCTCATTCACTTACATTTGTTGCACTAACTATTGATTATTTTTTATAGAAGTTGTGCATCATATTTTATTTCTTCTTTTACCTTTATGCCTTATCTGACCTCTGGAGTGTAAACCGATTTCCCTGCTGCATTCCCTCAGTGCATTCCTATGCACATGTGGCAGCTATAGGGTAATACTATTTACACGACCATTATAGAAATCACAGCTTGGTGTTACAATTGAAGATACCAGCTCTCATTGTATTTTTCAGTAACTTTCTGCTACATTAATATAGATTTATTTTTTGTCTCGGCAATTGAGGTCTTACCATTGATACTGAAATTATTTTGTATTCTCAGATTTGCATACGGGTGTGACAGAATACTAAGCCCTAAAGTAATATGGACCCAGCTGAGACCAACCCACACATAATTGCTCTTCAACAAAGGGTTGATTTATTAACTGATGGTCTCAATTCCCTTAAAACTGAGAATGAGACTATAAAAGCTTATATTAGGGATGTGGTTGACAAAAGAATTTCTGGCACTGAGCCCCAAGTTAGTCCCCCAGAGAAATTCCATGGGGATAGATCCCTGTATAGAGAATTCAAAAACGCATGCTTGCTTATGTTTGCATTAAAACCCCAAACCTATCCTACTGATAGGGTGAGGGTTCTTACTACGATATCATACTTAAGAGGTGAACCCCGTACTTGGGCGAATACATTCTTTGAGAACAACGAAGAAATCTTAAACTCATTAGAGAATTTCTTCACAGCTATGGGTCAGTTGTATGAGGACCCATACAAACAAATTACGGCAGAAACAGCCATGAGAGGGTTGAAACAAAAAAAGAGGGTTGTAGAAGACTACATCACCGAGTTCAAGAAATGGGCAAAAGATTCACAGTGGAACAACTTATCATTGCGGAACCAGTTTAGATTGGGTCTGTCTGACCCTATTAAAGATGAACTTTCACGAATAGATCTACCTCCTACATTAGAAGATTTGATGACCCTGTCCATCACCATAGATAGACGCCTCAGGGAAAGGCAGCAAGAGAGGTCATCACATGATTTCTCTTACAAAAAACAAGTTACTACCTCACATACTACTTCCTCTACTAAAAGCCTGGCCGAACCTATGGATATAGGATTCATAAAAGGTCCTCTTTCTCCCCAAGAGAAACTCAGACGACGCAACTTAAATCTTTGTCTATACTGTGCCTCTGACGATCACACAGTAAAAGATTGTCCATCCCTTCTCAGACAGAACAAGGGTAAGATTTCATACCAGCCATTTTGTTGTACTACCCAGGTACAAACTCATTCTTATTTAACACTGTCTCTTCTCTTACAGTGGGAACAACAGCGGGCCAGCGCATCCGCGATAGTTGATTCCGGAGCCACTGCCTCATACATAGATAAGGAATATGTCACTGTAAATAAAATACCACTAACTCAGAAAAAGTCTCCTGTTTTTCTTAGGGGGATAGATGGTAGAGAAATCACCACTGGTCCTGTGGCCTATGAAACCGTACCCCTCCTGGTGAGTACCACTGACCACCATAGAGAATTTATTACTTTTGATGTAATCTGTTCACCTGTCTCTCCTGTGGTTCTGGGTATTCAATGGCTTAAAACTCACAATCCTACTATAAACTGGTTTAACAACTCACTGAGCTTCTCTTCTCCTTACTGTATTAACAATTGTTTTCCGGTCACTATCCTACAGACAACCGAAGTCTCACCTGAAAACCTTGTACCTGATGTGTACAAAGAGTACATTGATGTTTTTAGTAAGACAGAAAGTGAAAACCTACCCCCTCATCGTAAATACGATTGTCCCATTGATATCATTCCAGGATCTGAAATACCCTGTGGGCATATATTCCCTCTGTCGAACCCCGAACTTCTGCATCTAAAAACTTATATCCATGAAAATTTAAAAAAAGGCTTTATTAGCCCCTCTACTTCTCCCGCAGGTGCGGGGATATTTTTCGTGAAAAATAAAGACGGTTCACTAAGACCCATAATCGACTATAGAAAATTGAATCAGATTACCATAAAAAATAGGTACCCTTTACCGTTGATTCCGGAGCTCATAGAGAGACTTGAAGGGGCCAAATACTTCACTAAATTAGACCTAAGGGGGGCTTACAACCTAATCCGAATAAGATCTGGGGATGAATGGTTGACGGCGTTTCGAACTCGTTACGGATTGTTCGAATACATCGTCATGCCATTTGGGTTATGTAATGCCCCTGCTACTTTTCAGCATCTTATCAATGACGTGTTCAGAGATATCCTGGATGTTTACATCGTCATCTACCTGGATGATATACTAGTATACTCCAAGTCCTTATCTGAACATATCACTCATGTTAAACAAGTTCTCTCCAGACTTAGAAGTAACCATCTATACGCAAAGGCTGAAAAATGTATATTCAATTCGCAGTCTATTTCATTTCTAGGTTACGAAATTTCCTCAGCAGGCATTCGTATGGAGGACAACAAAATCAATACAATTCTACAGTGGCCCATCCCTAAAACAAAAAAACAGGTACAAAGTTTTATGGGATTTGCGAACTTTTATCGAAAGTTTATAAAAAATTTCTCCAAGCTCACAGTTCCACTTACTTCATTAACAAAATCCAATAGAACTTTCAAATGGTCCCCTGAAGCTCAAAAAGCATTTGATTTCCTAAAGGAAAAATTTACCACCGCTCCCATCCTCCGCTTCCCTGACCCAAAATATCAATTCGTCCTGGAAGTCGATGCTTCCAACTATGCAGTAGGCGCAATCTTGTCTCAGAGGGAAGATTTGAAAAAACCCCTACACCCTGTCGCCTACTACTCACGAACCCTGAATTTGGCTGAACAAAACTATCCCATTGGGGATAAAGAGTTACTTGCTATAAAGCTATCTTTGGAACATTGGCGACACCTGTTGGAAGGGACTGCTATTCCTATTCTAATTTATACCGACCATAGGAACTTACAGTACCTAAAGTCTACTAGGACCTTATCTGCTAGACAAGTCCGCTGGAATCTATTCCTATCAAGGTTTAATTACCTAATTACTTTTCGCCCATCTGGAAAAAATCAGAAGGCGGATGCCCTCTCACGTATGCCAGTCGACAAACCTTCACCGTCCCTTCAACAATCTCTTATCCCACCTCAAAATTTTCTCTGTTTCACCACTAACTCCCTGCCTATCCTAAAAATCGAACAAAGAAAGGATCAAACAAAGGCGAAGCTTGATCTTACTATCAAACCTGACGGCTGTTACTACTTCAACTCTAAATTATATATCCCACCTACTCTCAGATCTACTCTCCTCCATTCTGTACATGACTCTGTACTCGCTGGGCATCCAGGCATTACCAAGACTTTAGAATTAGTTAACAGAAACTATTGGTGGCCTCACATGTCCACTGACATAAAGAACCATGTGCAAACTTGTGGTACATGTATAGTTTCAAAAAAGGAAAAACAGCCTCCCTATGGTTTGCTACTTTCTCTACCTACACCAAAGAGGCCATGGTCTGACATTGCACTTGATTTTATTGTTGACCTACCTCTTTCCTCAAAAAATACCACCATTCTTGTTGTTGTGGATTTGTTTACAAAAATGTGTCATTTTATTCCATATAACAAACTACCTACTGCTATGGAGACTATCCGTTTACTTATTTCCAATGTCATCAAATACCATGGTATACCCACTACTATCCTTTCCGATCGAGGCACACAATTCTCCAGCAAGTTATGGTCGCAATTCTGTAAAATATTCAACATTGACAGAAGACTTACTACTGCCTATCATCCACAAACAAATGGACAGACGGAAAGATGTAATCAGTGGCTTGAACAATTCTTGAGAGCATTCTGTTCTACACAACAAGACCATTGGTCTGAACTTTTACCTTATGCCGAATTCTGTTATAATAATACGTTACATTCCACTACCAATCAAACCCCGTTCTTTGCAAATTATGGTTTTCACCCTTCTTTTCAGTTGTTACCTACTTCTCAGTCCCTCTCTCCCAGCATCTCGGAATTGTCTGACTCCATCTCCTCTAACTTCAAATCTATCGAATCCTCCATAAAACGGGCCAAAGACATACAAAAACATTACTATGATAAACACAGAAGAACTCCTCCAGTCTACCAAATAGGCGACCTAGTATGGCTTTCTACAAAAAACTTGAGATTGAATACTCCATCCAGAAAACTCTCCCCTCTTTTCGTTGGACCATACCCAGTTGAGAAAGTGATCAATCCTAATGCTGTTCGCCTCAAGTTACCTGATACAATAAAGATTCACCCAACATTTCACGTCTCCCTACTAAAACCCTATAGGGAGGTTAGACGTATCTCAAATCAACGATCTACTCCAACCATTACCATTGATCCAAATGTCGAGTATGAAATAAGATCTATTCTCGACTCCCGCCTGTACCGAGGAGCTCTACAATACCTCATCAGCTGGAAGGGATACTCCAAGGAGGAAGACTCGTGGGAACCTGCCAGCAACATTTCAGCACCTCGTCTGGTTTCCAGTTTCCATCAAAGAAACCCTGATCGCCCTGGACCATGAGCACCTGGAGTTGCTCATTAGATGGGGGATTCTGTCAGGGTTTCCTCTCATACTACCTGTCAGAAATCACTATCCCTTTAATTTTCTGCTCACCTTATCCTCTCCACCCTATTTAAGGTTGCCTCCCACTTCACAAATTGCTTAGTATTGAAGTTATACCTCTCATTCACTACAAGCCAACTCCTGCTCTGCACTGAGTTTTCAACAGAAGGATCCTCGCAACCAGATCAAAATACCAAAGTGAAGAATCTTCACATTTCCTACGATTCAGCATCTGGTAAAATTATATTATTGCTATTAATCCACAGCGCTCTCTAAACACCTTGTCATCTCTACTGCTCTCTATTTTCTCTACTCCGGATTACACTGCATCGGCAGTGAGCTGCGATACAACCACGCTCATCCAAGCCACGAGGCTGTGACGTCACACGCCAACTTCAGCACAGTCGGACTAACACAGCGTTCTATAACCATACATTGTATCGCACAGCTCTGTCAAACGAATTGATTCTCCGGTAAGCCTAAACTTCATAATTATTTTGCTGTGGTATCCTGCACCTAAATTCCACTCATATTCAGTTTTTATGCTAATTGGACAATTTACAACGTTCATACTTTCCTATAAGACTTTATTCTTATTTTTTCAATCACACCTCATTCACTTACATTTGTTGCACTAATTATTGATTATTTTTTATAGAAGTTGTGCATCATATTTTATTTCTTCTTTTACCTTTATGCCTTATCTGACCTCTGGAGTGTAAACCGATTTCCCTGCTGCATTCCCTCAGTGCATTCCTATGCACATGTGGCAGCTATAGGGTAATACTATTTACACGACCATTATAGAAATCACAGCTTGGTGTTACAATTGAAGATACAACCTCTCATTGTATTTTTCAGTAACTTTCTGCTACATTAATATAGATTTATTTTTTGTCTCGGCAATTGAGGTCTTACCATTGATACTGAAATTATTTTGTATTCTCAGATTTGCATACGGGTGTGACACTGATAAAGACAAAGACAGTGACACAAACTATCTGGAAACCTAAAAAAGGTGACCCTTGTTTGAGGAATCAAGAGCTTTCGAAAAAAAGATCCTCTAACTATGTCCTGAAGAGCAAGTGAATCATATGAGATTCCGCATCCTCAGAAAATAATCTGAATGAAAACAGAAAAATGAAAGTATGCATTTATTGTATCTAAGGAAAACAAATAATGCTATTAATGACCATAAAAAGGCAAAATAGTTTGAATAAAACTCCAAACCCGGTTCCTAAAAAAAGGAACTGGAAGAAATACCCCAGAAGATTCCAGATCTGAGCAGCGCTTGAACCCCTTGGGTGCCCAGCCATGCTTCAACAGTATCCAAAATATATAGGACAGAAACACACTTAAAGAAAGTGTTAGCCTTACTGGAATAAAATCAAAGAAATTTGGACAAAATACAGGGAGTGCAGAATTATTAGGCAAATGAGTATTCTGACCACATCATCCTCTTTATGCATGTTGTCTTACTCCAAGCTGTATAGGCTCGAAAGCCTACTACCAATTAAGCATATTAGGTGATGTGCAT
Organism: Bombina bombina; assembly: GCF_027579735.1. NCBI lineage: Eukaryota > Metazoa > Chordata > Amphibia > Anura > Bombinatoridae > Bombina > Bombina bombina. The sequence continues at coordinate 861,477,762 of NC_069500.1, forward strand.
CTCTGTAATGAGAAGGGGTGTGGTCTAATGACATCAACACCCTATATCAGGTGTGCATAATTATTAGGCAACTTCCTTTCCTTTGGCAAAATGGGTCAAAAGAAGGTCTTGACAGGCTCAGAAAAGTCAAAAATAGTGAGATATCTTGCAGAGGGATGCAGCACTCTTATAATTGCAAAGCTTCTGAAGCGTGATCATCGAACAATCAAGCGTTTCATTCAAAATAGTCAACAGGGTCGCAAGAAGCATGTGGAAAAACCAAGGCGCAAAATAACTGCCCATGAACTGAGAAAAGTCAAGCGTGCAGCTGCCAAGATGCCACTTGCCACCAGTTTGGCCATATTTCAGAGCTGCAACATCACTGGAGTGCCCAAAAGCACAAGGTGTGCAATACTCAGAGACATGGCCAAGGTAAGAAAGGCTGAAAGACGACCACCACTGAACAAGACACACAAGCTGAAACGTCAAGACTGGGCCAAGAAATATCTCAAGACTGATTTTTCTAAGGTTTTATGGACTGATGAAATGAGAGTGAGTCTTGATCGGCCAGATGGATGGGCCCGTGGCTGGATTGGTAAAAGGCAGAGAGCTCCAGTCCAACTCAGACGCCAGCAAGGTGGAGGTGGAGTACTGGTTTGGGCTGGTATCATCAAAGATGAGCTTGTGGGGCCTTTTCGGGTTGAGGATGGAGTCAAGCTCAACATGGAGTCAAGCTCAACTCCCAGTCCTACTGCCAGTTTCTGGAAGACACCTTCTTCAAGCAGTGGTACAGGAAGAAGTCTGCATCCTTCAAGAAAAACATGATTTTCATGCAGGACAATGCTCCATCACACGCGTCCAAGTACTCCACAGCGTGGCTGGCAAGAAAGGGTATAAAAGAAGAATATCTAATGACATGGCCTCCTTGTTCACCTGATCTGAACCCCATTGAGAACCTGTGGTCCATCATCAAATGTGAGATTTACAAGGAGGGAAAACAGTACACCTCTCTGAACAGTGTCTGGGAGGCTGTGGTTGCTGCTGCACGCAATGTTGATGGTGAACAGATCAAAACACTGACAGAATCCATGGATGGCAGGCTTTTGAGTGTCCTTGCAAAGAAAGGTGGCTATATTGGTCACTGATTTGTTTTGTTTTGTTTTTGAATGTCAGAAATGTATATTTGTGAATGTTGAGATGTTATCTTGGTTTCACTGGTAAAAATAAATAATTGAAATGGGTATATATTTATTTTTGTTAAGTTGCCTAATAATTATGCACAGTAATAGTCACCTGCACACACAGATATCCCCCTAAAATAGCTATAACTAAAAAAAACTAAAAACTACTTCCAAAACTATTCAGCTTTGATATTAATGAGTTTTTTGGGTTCATTGAGAACATGGTTGTTGTTCAATAATAAAATTAATCCTCAAAAATACAACTTGCCTAATAATTCTGCACTCCCTGTAGAACCAAATAAATTTCAAAGAAGTCTTAACCTGCCCCTTACCAGCCAAGCTGGAATACGGCACGTATATCGCAATATTAGGGAGCTGATTTCGAACCCCAATTAAAAACATGTTACTTGGGAAAGAACTCAGGAATTCGTTCCTTAATAAGAACAACCAAACTAGTATAAGCTTAAAGTTTTAGTCTTAGAACTCAATCTTGAAGCCCAGAGTAACAGTTAAGAATTGAATCCAATTATAAAACAAATAATTGATTATCTTAGAACAAAAGAAATATGGATTTTTTTTTAATTTTTTTTTTTAAAAAAAATCACAAAATTCTTCTAGCTAAAATAGCTAAAGACATAGATTAATCCTCATTTGCGAAAATATTCAATAAAATGAAGACACAAATGAAATTATTAGCATGATAGTCCAGTTTAAAGGACCAGTCAATACAGTGGACTTGCATAATCAATAAATGCAAAACAACAAGACAAATGCAACAGCACCTAGTCTAGTAAATGTTGTCCCTTAACAATCATAATCTGATACTTGATCTTAAAGTAAACAGAAAAAATGAAGCAATTGCAATAACCAAATAAATCACAGGACCAAGAAAAGTACCTGAAACTAAATAATTTTCCATAAATAAGATACAACTATCTAATGGAAAATAAATACTATTTTGCTATAGAAACAATAGCATAATTAGTAGAAGTAGAGATAGCCCCAATAAATTGGAGAACCCTCCAAATTGAATTTAACTGCTGGCAAAGAATATAGTTTAAAACCTTTGAAGAAGAATAAAAGAAAATTCTCAGCCTATTCCATTCCCTAGAATGGGGAAATGGAAAGAAAACCTCTGAAAACACAGAAGAAATAAATAGGCAGAAATAGTGTCAGCTAGTCTTAAAGAACTAGTTACATTAATATCCAAAACAATGAACACATTTTCAATAAAGAACAAATGTACTTTAATAATAGAAAAATAATAAAAAAGTAGATTTGTTAGTGTCAGTATCTGATGAAGAAAATTTCTGAAAGAGAAAAAACATCATCAGAGAAGGATAAATCAGTATGTTGTTGGTCATTTGAAACTTCAATAATTAAAAAAGAAGTGAAAAAGACCTAAAAATTTTATTAGAAGGCACAAAGTGAGACAAAGCCTTTAAAATAGAATCAGAAAAATATTTCTTATAAATCTTCTAAATATTTCTTGTACATAAGATGTAAGAATGGAAATATATAAAGCATAAACACTAATGGATTCTGCATGTAAAAGTATATCATAATAACTTATTACAAACCATAGCTAAAGATAAACATTTATAACATTTAAAATAAACGAACTTAGCTTTGGTAGAACTGAAACTCAGTTAAGCGTTTTTCCAGAAGTGGCTTCTGATTCAGGGTCAATCTGAGACATCTTGCAATATGTAATAGAAAAAACAACATATAAAGCAAAAAAGATCAAATTCCTTAAATGACAGTTTCAGGAATGGGAAAAAATGCCAATGAACAAGCTTCTAGCAACCAGAAGCAATAAATAATGAGACTTAAATATTGTGGAGACAACAATGACGCCACATCCGGTAACGCCGACATTTTTTGGCGCAAAAAACGTCAAAAAAATGACGCAACTTCCGGCGACACGTATGACGCCGGAAATGACAAGAAAATTTTTGCGCCAAGAAAGTCAGCGCCAAGAATGACGCAATAAAATGAAGCATTTTCAGCCCCCGCGAGCCTAACAGCCCACAGGAAAAAAGTCAAATTTTAAGGTAAGAAAAAATGATTTATTCATATGCATTATCCCAAATATGAAACTGACTGTCTGAAATAAGGAACGTTGAACATCCTGAATCAAGGCAAATAAATGTTTAAACACATATATTTAGAACTTTATAAAAAAGTGCCCAACCATAGTGTCACAGAAAATAAGACTTACTTACCCCAGGACACTCATCTACATGTAGTAGAAAGCCAAACCAGTACTGAAACGAGAATCAGTAGAGGTAATGGTATATAAGAGTATATCGTCGATCTGAAAAGGGAGGTAAGAGATGAATCTCTACGACCGATAACAGAGAACCTATGAAATAGACCCCGTAGAAGGAGATCATTGAATTCAAATAGGCAATACTCTCTTCACATCCCTCTGGCATTCACTGCACGCTGAGAGGAAAACCGGGCTCCAACCTGTTGCAGAGCGCATATCAACGTAGAATCTAGCACAAACTTACTTCACCACCTCCACAGGAGGCAGAGTTTGTAAAACTGATTTGTGGGTGTGGTGAGGGGTGTATTTATAGGCATTTTGAGGTTTGGGAAACTTTGCCCCTCCTGGTAGGAATGTATATCCCATACGTCACTAGCTCATGGACTCTTGCTAATTACATGAAAGAAAAGGCCTTTATGACTCAGACTTTCAGCCAGGACAGCTCAGCAAACTGTCAGGAGTTCAGGGCTGCACAGCACAAGAGCACACTGAGCCTAGCTAGGTTCTAACCTGTTCAGGTCCTGGTCCTTACCTGAGCTAAATGACAAGCAACCGGTCGTCACGAAGACTGACTGAGAGACTCAGACTCTGTCTCACTCCACCGCGCCTGGGTCCACACTCCACCCACGTGGCTGAGCTCTGTGTCCGCACTCCGCTCCTGTCCTCCTCCACTCCTCAGCTCCTCCTGGCCTGGCCCCTGGACCGGTCACTCTTCTCCACACCGCCTGGCAGTGCTGCTGCACACGCCACACAGACACAGTACTACTAGTACTACTCCTGAGGAGGGAGTTGAGTCCTCCAGGATGGTCAGGGCCTCCTCCTCCAGCCACAACGAACAACCGCAGCTGCTGCCTTCCTGTCTGACTCACTGAGGCTGAGCACAGTGAGCTAGCTGACTGAGCACTTTTAAATTCGGGCACGCAGCGGCAGCAGAATCTCCCTGTCTTCGTCTTCTTCCCGTCTGGCCCTGAACTGACAGCCTGATGCGACGTCACGTGACCAACACGTCACTCACTCTGTCAATCAGCAGGCACGCCTCCCCGCAGTGTTGAATGCTGATTGGCTGAGTAATGTAGCTCATCATGGAGGCGGTTTTGAGAACCGCCTCCATTGGAGCTACTATGACGGCCCGGCGAGTCACCAGTGGATGGCTCAGCTCCAAGTAAAGAGAGGATTGTAATTTAGATCCATGTTGCGCAATTATTGGAGGGCAGCGGACCGGCTCACTGCCTCCTAATTGCGCAACAATGGATGATAATTGAATTTGGCTGCTGCGCAAGCGCAGTAAAATAATATAATAATGATGTTTGTGACGTAAATTTTGTAAAATCGCCATCTGGGGGTGGGGGTACCCCTTGGTGGGCGTGGCCAAAAATAATAATAAAAAAACCTATTACTGCACAACCCTGCTTCAAGGGACATTCATTCTCAAGACTCTTGAAATATTTCAGATCCAGAGATCACCATTGAGGGGAACATTTTCAAATGAGTAGTATTTACTTAATTATATAAAATTATTTGTAAAAAAAAATGTAAGTCTGTTTTGTAAAGCAGGACTGTTAAGTGTTAATACTTCAGTGACCCTAAGAAACAAGTTTACTTAGTGTGCTCTGCTCAACCGTATCTCAAAAGGAAAAAGCTAAAACTAAGCAGGCAGACAAGACATAAATAACTTAAGGGAAACTGTGCAACATCGCATACAGGGAGATTTATCACCATTAGGATTAACTTACATCAAACACAAAGCGGGAGCTAAATGCTGTTGCCTAGCCAGTATACTAATAGATAGTTAAACATACAGGAAACGATCACACTGCTAGAGGAAGCTTTAGATTTCTAGTTCCACTGGCTGTAACATATAAAACCTATCATTACATTTCTTTTAAAACTCAGCTGTTAGTAATGTAACAGACAGTGAAATATGTATTAAGGCTGAGCTTACCCATAGCATATTGACTGCAAATGAGAAGCCTTCAACCGGAAGACTAATGCCCCCAAAGAAGTAGCGTGTACGGTGTCCATTTTAGGAAATCCTTGCTGCCTCCTCCAATACTCACTCCTCCCTCCTTTAAAACTTCATGTTCCCTCCTGCAAAACTCCCTCCTTTCTCCTCCCTCCCCCAAAACTCCCTCCTCCATCCTTTAAAACTCCATGCTCCCTCCTGCAAAACTCCCTCCTTTCTCCTCCCTCCCCCAAAACTCCCTCCTCCATCCTTTAAAACTCCATGCTCCCTCCTGCAAAACTAAATTGTACCTCAGTTATCAGACATCAGGTGTCAGACATCAGGTGTCAGGCATCAGGACTCAGGTTTCAGACGTCAGGTTCCAGGCATCAGGTATCAGACGTCAGGAATCAGACGTCAGGAATCAGGTGTCAGGTGTCAGACATCAGAACTCAGGTGTCAGACATCAGGTGTCTGAAGTTGGTGAGACAAAATTATCACAGATACCTAATGTCTGACTCCTGAGTATAATAATAAAAAATAAAATAAATGGAATGTAGCTCTATTCTTGTTAACAGCAATATAACTTATTCTACTAGCATGTACAAGGTGAGCATTTACTTTTAGTAATTGAAATGAAAAGTATGGTATATTCCACAATGTATGATAATAATAAATGTAATGAGAGAAACTTGTTTAGCCTCTATAATATAAACAATAATTCCTTAATATTATCGATAAAGAAAAAATGAGAAAAAAATCCTTTATATTCAGGATAAGAAATGTAGTGGCAGAGTTTAACTTCAGATAAAGTAATGTTCAAGTATCTTTCCATAAGCTTCACGCACTCACACAAACACTCTAAAAATATATGTACAAATTCCAACACACACGCAATATTGACCAGCAAGGAGGAGGTTAATTCAGTGTAATACACCTCAGGTAAGTAATGACACTTAGCGTTATATTTGGAAACCTTATGCTTTGTATACAATACGATACCCAAACCAGCGTGGTGACAAATCCAGATTTCCCCTGAAGCGATGGTGTAGCGTGGAGAGCGGTAATAACAGCAGTGTAAGTGCTAAACCGGAGAAAAGTAGAGAGCGGCGTCCCGGTAGCAGCTTGTGTGAGTGCGGCTTCAGCCGCGAGTGGAATGAGTTCCGGTAGCGTAGGGATACGATTAGGAGTATCAGTCCAAAAGTATCAGGGAAGAAGTGCAGCAACTATGAGACACAAACAGCCTTCAAAAATGTAATAGTAATGACCTGAAAGGAAAAATACACTGCTTGGTAAAAGCAGAAACACAGGATGAGAGAATCCACTTTAATTTTCAGGCACTGAGTAATGGAAAAGCACTTCCTTAAATAGGGGGAAGTGCTGATAGTCAGAAAGTCTTAAAGGGATATCACAGTATCAGACATCAGGTATCAGGTGTCAGATATCAGGTATCAGACGTCAGGTGTCAGACATCAGGTATCAGACATCAGGACTCAGGTGTCAGACATCAGGTGTCAGGAGTCAGACAATATGTATCAGACATCAGGTATCAGGTGTCAGATATCAGGTATCAGACATCAGGTATCAGACATCAGGACTCAGGTGTCAGACATTAGGTATCAGATGTCAGGTGTCAGACATCAGGTGTCAGGAGTCAGACATCAGGAGTCAGACATTATCAGGCCCATTTATCAAGCTCCGTATGGAGCTTGAAGGGCCGTGTTTCTGGCGAGTCTTCAGACTCGCCAGAAACACAACTTATGAAGCAGCGGTCTAAAGACCGCTGCTCCATAACCCTGTCCGCCTGCTCTGAACAGGCGGACAGGAATCGCCAGACATCAACCCGATCGAATACGATCGGGTTGATTGACAGCTCCCTGCTGGCGGCCGATTGGCCGCGAGTCAGCAGGGGGCGGCGTTGCACCAGCAGCTCTTGTGAGCTGCTGGTGCAATGTTAAATGCGGAGAGCGTATTGCTCTCCGCATTTAGCGAGGTCTTGCGGACCTGATCCGCAGTGTCGGATCAGGTCCGCAAGCCCTTTGATAAATGGGCCTGCAGGAGTCAGGTGTCAGACATCAGGTATCAGACGTCAGGTATCAGACGTCAGGTATCAGACATCAGGTGTCAGGAGTCAAATATCAGTTGTCAGACATAATTTTGAAAAAATATCTGCTCATAATGTATTTTTTTTCATCAGGCAATCATATAATCCTTCAACTATCAATGCCATCCTATTATATTTTTTATACCATATTAGCTATCCACAGTCAGAAGCTTATATAGCACAATCATACCTTTTTTATGTTATATTTGTTATAGTAAAGATTTACAAAAAAATAAATATATATTTTTTTTTATTTTTCAAAAATATACATTTTAGCTTGTAGTTTATAAACTCCTGAACAGATATATATCACATTATTTAAAATATATACAAGGATGGCTTTGATATTTCTTGGATTGTGTTCTGCGATTTACAAAAAAAAATATATATATATTTTTGTTAAATTTCAAAAATATACATTTTAGCTTGTAGTATATAAACTCCTGAACAGATATATATCACAAAATGTTAAAAATATACAAGGATGGCTTTGATAGTTAATGGATTGTGTTGTGATATTGTGCTGTGTCTGGGCTATGATGTCTGATGCATGAGAACTGATGGAGTTTGTTAGGAGAGACGATGGAGTTTCTGAGGAGGGAGTTTTGTTGGATGTCTGACAGATTTTTTTAGGAGGTAGGAGGGAGTATGGGTTGTTGATTGACAGAGATTCAGAGGAGAATGGACACACTGTAGGGAGGAGTTTTCTCCACCTTCCTGTCAATCTCCCTCAATCATGCAATGAATCACCGTACTTCCTCCTCATAAACTCCCTCCTACCCCCTGTATCAGAAGATATTTCTGTTTTGTGCCTTTTCCACACCTTTAGGGGCGGGATTATGTTTTAGTGTAACACCCCTTTCTCAGAGATTTTAATCTTTCCATTGATAGCAGATTAATAATATTAACTCCAGATCACAAATTTAAAAGCTTTTCTGGAGAAGAAAAATAAAATTACAGCATGTGCAGGTAAGAAATATGAATATAATTTTATTTGCATTTTTTTTTTAATTGGAAATGAGAAAAACTTTATTCTTCACCATGCAACAAATAAGGTTATATATTTGTTTTGTTAAACACACAGTCTTGATAAATCTGCACATCGCATTACCTTTGGTATTATCAAGCCTTTTATTGGTAAAATATTATGTTGTTTTATAGTTAATTGCTTTATTTAAGAAAAAGGGGGGAAAAACGATTATTCTTTACCATACAGCCAGATTCTATATTTATTTTGTTAAACATACAGTCTTGATAAATATGCACATTTCAGGACCTTAATTTTATTAAGACTTTTGGTGGTGCAATATTATGTTGTTTTACAGTTATTTGCTTTACACAAGCAATGTTATTACAACCCATGCTAATGCTGCTTTGTTTGAGCTATTTAAGTGGTTTTTACAATTGTTGATGAAAATAAACATTACATCATCAAGGTCAAATATAACAGAATATTAAAGTTTTTTTTAGTGTTAAACAAATACAAATAAATCTGGTAACAGGTTTGTATTACTACTGCAATGAAAATGATTTTAAAGGACATGTTGAACTTTTTCTCTAGCCAAAGACTTATAATATTGTTTTGTCAGTTGATACATATATATTGGTCATCAAGTCTGAACTATAACACATAATTATTATTATTGTTAGCTGCAGGACTAGCAATCCACTACTGGGAGCTAGATGGACACATTAGCTGAGCCAATGACAAGAGGAATTCACATTAGCATGGGTTGTAATAACATTGCTTGTGTAAAGCAAATAACTGTAAAACAACATAATATTGCACCACTAAAAGTCTTAATAAAATAAAGGTCCTGAAATGTGCATATTTATCAAGACTGTATGTTTAACAAAATAAATATAGAATCTGGCTGTATGGTAAAGAATAATCGTTTTTTTTTTTTCCTTTTGCTTATGTAAAGCAAGTAACTATAGAACAACATAATATTTTACCAATAAAAGGTTTAATAATACAAAGGTAATGCCATGTGCAGATTTATCAAGACAAATATATAATCTTATTTGCTACATGGTAAAGAATAAAGTTTTTTTCATTTCCAATTTAAAAAAAAAATGCAAATAAAATTATAATCATATTTCTTACCTGCAAATGCTGTAATTTTATTTTTCTTCTCCAGAAAAGCTTTTAAATTTGTGATCGGGAGTTAATATTATTAATCTGCTATCAATGGAAAATTAAAATCTCTGAGAAAGGGGTGTTACCCCTAAAGGTGTGGAAAAGGCACAAAACTGAAATATCTTCTGATACAGGAGGTAGGAGGGAGTTTATGAGGAGGAAGTACGGTGATTCATTGCATGACTGAGGGAGATTGACAGGAAGGTGGAGAAAACTCCTCCCTACGGTGTCCATTCTCCTCTGAATCTCTGTCAATCAACAACCCATACTCCCTCCTACCTCCAAAAAAAAATCTGTCAGACATCCAACAAAACTCCCTCCTCCCTCCTCAGAAACTCCATTGTCTCTCCTAACAAACTCCATCAGTTCTCATGCATCAGACCATCATAGCCCAAGCACAGCACAATATCACAACACAATCCATTAACTATCAAAGCCATCCTTGTATATTTTTAACATTTTGTGATATATATCTGTTCAGGAGTTTATATACTACAAGCTACAATGTATATTTTTGAAAAATAAAAAAATATATATATTTGAGAAACCTCAGGGATAATTTAGTGAGAGCGGATGTGGGTACCACTAGATCATCTGAGATTAATTATCTGACTACTCCCAATAAGGGTTGCTATCCATGCCTACATTGCGCTCAATGCAATTCAATAATTAAGGGTAAATTCTTGGCACAGAATGATAAACGTAAACAATATAATATTAATGGCCTATATATATGTCAAACTAATTATGTAATCTATCTCCTTAAATGTCCATGTGGACTTTGTTACATCGGAGAGACCACCCAGGCTGCCAGGGATAGGTTTAGTCAGCACAAGGCATCAATAAAGTCTAAAGATATGTCTTTACCGGTATCTGCACATTTCACTCAAATGGGACATACAGTTAGCCAGCTTCGCTTCCAAGTAATTGATCACATTCCTATACATAGGAGATGGGGCTAGAGAACTCAAATTGAAACAAAAAGAGGTCTGGTGGATTAAGAGACTAAATACGTTACATCCTTATGGTCTGAATAGGGACTATGATCTGTATTTTTTTTTTATACATTTTGATATGGAATTGGGGTGATATTCAGTGTGGTTCCACTAGAGGTCGCTAATAGAAAGAGAAAATATTCTTCTGTGATACCTGGACAGGTATGGGTTTTAATGTTTTTAAACTATGCGTGATTAAGGACCTACATGGTCCGAAACGTCGCTGTTTTATGGTTGAGATATCCCAAATAAAGAAATAATTCACCTTTAAGAATACCGGTGTGCAGTGGTGCTGTTACTTTCTACATATGGACTGTATTTATTGGGGTCTTGCTGATACTCCATTGTGACGAGCACACAGCCAGGTAAAAGGCTTGGATATAGTGCTGGACTCTGTTTATTTTGTATATATATATATATATATATATATATATATATATATATATATATATATATATATATATATATACTTCCTACTGATAATATCTTGAGAGATGAACTTAATAGTCATTTTGCAAACAGGATCTTGTTTTTACTGTCTCCTGTTTGAAAAACAAAGTGGGGATTCAAGTTGGGTGAGTTATGGTGTCGCCGATTTATCACATTTAACTAAAAAAATAAAAATAATTGCTACCAATCACATTTATACTCCCCATTAGAGTTTAATTTGCTAGGAAGGGTTGATATTCCAACAACTTGTCAGTGCATATTGTTTGAATGTTAAAAAACACAATGATCAAGTAACCTCTAATAGTTATGTTCTTTCCTAAATTATTAATTGTATTCTATTTTCCGGTGCATTTGAGCTTGCACTTCGAGGACATGATGAATGCAATGATTCATTAAATATTGGGAGACTTAAAAGGATTGTAATTTAATACTTAGTTTCAGTATGATACTAATAATCAGCTATACTATTAACTATTTGAATTCAATAGATTAATCATTTCATATGCTGATATTACATTGCATTTAATTAGAATTCTGTAGTGATTAATTTATTGTAACGATATTTATATTTGCTTATTATCTCACTTTAATATAAATATATTCCATATTTGAAGTCATTCCTTAAAGTGCCAGTATATCATAAAAAAAATGTTATATAATTCTGCACATAGTGCAGAATTATATAACATTATAATAGCGCAAACATTGTAAAACCAAATTTCCCCTTTGAATTTAAAAAAATAACTGCTGTTTTACAGACCCGCTCTCGGTGATCTTCTGCTGTCTGACAGAGCAGGAGCGAGCTGCACTTAGTGCTATGGCGCGGTCGGGCCGGGCTGTGACTATACAGCTGCCCCAATGCGCTGTTTGAAAAAAACAGACCCGCTCAGAAGATCACAGAGAGCGGGTCTGTAAAACAGCAGTTATTTTTTTAAATTCAAAGGGGAAATTTGGTTTTACAATGTTTGCGCTATTATAATGTTATATAATTCTGCGCTATGTCTCTCCTAACAAACTCCATCAGTTCTCATGCATCAGACCATCATAGCCCAAGCACAGCACAATATCACAACACAATCCATTAACTATCAAAGCCATCCTTGTATATTTTTAACATTTTGTGATATATATCTGTTCAGGAGTTTATATACTACAAGCTAACATGTATATTTTTGAAAAATAAAAAAATATATATATTTGAGAAACCTCAGGGATAATTTAGTGAGAGCGGATGTGGGTACCACTAGATCATCTGAGATTAATTATCTGACTACTCCCAATAAGGGTTGCTATCCATGCCTACATTGCGCTCAATGCAATTCAATAATTAAGGGTAAATTCTTGGCACAGAATGATAAACGTAAACAATATAATATTAATGGCCTATATATATGTCAAACTAATTATGTAATCTATCTCCTTAAATGTCCATGTGGATTTTGTTACATCGGAGAGACCACCCAGGCTGCCAGGGATAGGTTTAGTCAGCACAAGGCATCAATAAAGTCTAAAGATATGTCTTTACCGGTATCTGCACATTTCACTCAAATGGGACATACAGTTAGCCAGCTTCGCTTCCAAGTAATTGATCACATTCCTATACATAGGAGATGGGGCTAGAGAACTCAAATTGAAACAAAAAGAGGTCTGGTGGATTAAGAGACTAAATACGTTACATCCTTATGGTCTGAATAGGGACTATGATCTGTATTTGTTTTTTTTATACATTTTGATATGGAATTGGGGTGATATTCAGTGTGGTTCCACTAGAGGTCGCTAATAGAAAGAGAAAATATTCTTCTGTGATACCTGGACAGGTATGGGTTTTAATGTTTTTAAACTATGCATGATTAAGGACCTACATGGTCCGAAACGTCGCTGTTTTATGGTTGAGATATCCCATATAAAGAAATAATTCACCTTTAAGAATACCGGTGTGCAGTGGTGCTGTTACTTTCTACATATGGACTGTATTTATTGGGGTCTTGCTGATGCTCCATCTGTGCGTCTTGCTGATGCTCCATCTGAGCACACAGCCAGGTAAAAGGCTTGGATATAGTGCTGGACTCTGTTTATTTTGTATATGTATATATATATATATATATATATATATATATATATATACTTCCTACTGATAATATCTTGAGAGATGAACTTAATAGTCATTTTGCAAAGTGGGGATTCAAGTTGGGTGAGTTATGGTGTCGCCGATTTATCACATTTAACTAAAAAAATAAAAATAATTGCTACCAATCACATTTATACTCCCCATTAGAGTTTAATTTGCTAGGAAGGGTTGATATTCCAACAACTTGTCAGTGCATATTGTTTGAATGTTAAAAAACACAATGATCAAGTAACCTCTAATAGTTATGTTCTTTCCTAAATTATTAATTGTATTCTATTTTCCGGCGCATTTGAGCTTGCACTTCGAGGACATGATGAACGCAATGATTCATTAAATATTGGGAGACTTAAAAGGATTGTAATTTAATACTTAGTTTCAGTATGATACTAATAATCAGCTATACTATTAACTATTTGAATTCAATAGATTAATCATTTCATATGCTGATATTACATTGCATTTAATTAGAATTCTGTAGTGATTAATTTATTGTAACGATATTTATATTTGCTTATTATCTCACTTTAATATAAATATATTCCATATTTGAAGTCATTCCTTAAAGTGCCAGTATATCATAAAAAAATGTTATATAATTCTGCACATAGTGCAGAATTATATAACATTATAATAGCGCAAACATTGTAAAACCAAATTTCCCCTTTGAATTTAAAAAAATAACTGCTGTTTTACAGACCCGCTCTCGGTGATCTTCTGAGCAGGTCTGTTTTTTTCAAACAGCGCATCGGGCCAGCTGTATAGTCACAGCCCGGCCCGACCGCGTCATAGCACTAAGTGCAGCTCGCTCCTGCTGTCTGACAGAGCAGGAGCGAGCTGCACTTAGTGCTATGGCGCGGTCGGGCCGGGCTGTGACTATACAGCTGGTCCGATGCGCTGTTTGAAAAAAACAGACCCGCTCAGAAGATCACCGAGAGCGGGTCTGTAAAACAGCAGTTATTTTTTTAAATTCAAAGGGGAAATTTGGTTTTACAATGTTTGCGCTATTATAATGTTATATAATTCTGCACTATGTGCAGAATTATATAACATTTTTTTTATGGTTTACTGTCCCTTTAATAAATTATATGAGTATATTAAACTATATGAAAATTAGGCACAAGTCATTTCATATGAAATGTTGTCTTCTATATGCTTGCATCTGAGCTAGAAAACCTTTCCAGGCGTATATGAGGATTCAGACCTTCAAAAGTATTCTTTGTCCCATCATTTGTATATCATACAAGTGATAATTACTTACTTTCCTGAAGATTCTGAGCATATCTGAACTAAAGTACAGAATTGTTTCTCTGTCACCCCAGAGGTAACATGGTTATCTTGTTTGTAGAGATCTAATCTCATTAAGCGATGAAGTAAAGAATCTTTTGAAGCTTAAACTTTAACAAATGTTCCCTTTGTATATTTTTTAGACATCCTGCCTGTGAGCTGTATTGGAGCATAGTATATATATATATAATTGATATTACATTTCTGAGTACATTACTTTAATACACTTTGAGTGCATGAAATCATATACAGTTGTATGCAAAAGTTTAGGCACCCCTGGCAATTTCCATGATTTTCAGTTATAAATAATTGGCTGTTTTGATCAGTAATTTCACTTTGATCTATCAAATAAATGAAGGACACAGTAAAAATTCAGTAGTGAAATGAGGTTTATTGGATTGACAGAAAATGTGCAATATGCATCAAAACAAAATTAGACAGGTGCATACATTTGGGCACCTTTGTCATTTTGTTGATTTGAATACCTGTAACTACCTAGCACTGATTAATTGGAGCACAAAATTGGTTTGGTGAGCCCATTAAGCCTTCAATTTCATAGACAGGTGTATCCAATCATGAGAAAAGGTTTTAAGGTGGCCAATTGCAAGTTGTTCTCTATGACTCTCCTCTGAAGAGTGGCAACATGGTGGCCTCAAAACAACTCTCAAATGACCTGAAAACAAAGATTGTTCAACATCATGGTTTAGAGGAAGGCTACAAAAAGCTATTGCATAGATTTAAGCTGTCAGTGTCCACTGTGAGTATCATAGTGAGCATGGTGAGGATATGGAAGACCACAGGCACAGTTCTTGTTAAGGCCAGAAGTGTCAGGCCAAGTAAAATATCGGAGAGGCAAAGTATGGTGAGAACGGTCAAAAACAGCCCTCAGACCACCTCCAAACACCTACAACATCATCTTGATGGAGATGGTGTCACTGTGCAGCGTTAAACTATTCAGCGCACTTTGCACAAGGAGAAGCTATATGGGAGAGTGATGTGGAACAAGCCTTTTCTGCACACATGTCACAAACAGAGTCACTTGAGGTATGCAAACGCACATTTGGACAAGCCAGCTTCCTTTTGGAAGACGGTGCTGTGGACTCATGAATCAAAGATTGAGTTATTTGGTCATAACAAGGGGGTGTTATGCATGGCGGCAAAAGAACACAACATTCCAAGACAAACACTTTCTACCCACACAGTAAAATTTGGTGGATGTTCAATCATGCAGTGTGGGGCTGTGTGGCCAGTGCCGGTACTGGGAATCTTGTTGAGGGTCGCATGGATTCCACTCAATATCAGCAGATACTTGAGAATAATGTTGAGGCGTCAGTCACAAAGTTGAAGTTACCCCAGGGGCAGGATATTTCAACAAGACAATGACCAAAAACACTGCTGGTTCAAATGGGTGTGGCCATTTGAGGGGGCATGGTTTTCCAAAGGGTGTGGCTTTCTCAAAGGGGCGGGGTCTTGTGCACCACCATCCTAAAAATTCACCAGCCACCACTGCTCATCACCACACGACATCTGACAGAACACTCTTGACAAGTGTGAATGCAAAACGACCTAATAGTATTAGGCCGTTTTGCATGCACATTTGTCAAGAGTGTTCTGTCTGATGTGCATGTGCCTACTACTGGCGTATTCTTCCAGTTTTCTTGCAGCTGAGCTTTTTCATTTTTTCCCTTGCATGATGACATGACAGATTCAGAAAATAAATTCTCATCAAATTCACACACAATCCGATTCCACATATGTTCTCTAAAATGGAACATGTCAAATCATACCTGCACACAAGACCAGACCAGCCTGTGAGACGAGGCCTGAGCCACCACGTACTGCTCCGCTCCTGAGCCTGGGGACTCCTGACGACTGCTGAGCTGACCTGTCACCTGAGACACACCGAGGCGAGCTGATGTCAAGACAGTAAGTGACAGAGAGACGACTGGATGCCTGGATGGGCACAATGGGCACTGGGGCCGGGCAGACACTGACAGCTCAGCTGAGAAGAGTAGAGTGAGTCACTCTGATGATCTGACCTTTCAACCATTGATGAACAGACTTGACGGCCGCAAGTGACAACAGACGATTTCAATCCGATTCCGCACCTCACAATTTCCCGCCCGGCACTGCAGTAGTCAGCCCAGAGACTCAGACATGCTCATATCTGATTGGCTGAGGGGTGGGCAGGGCTCCCGAGGCTTAAAGAGACAAGCCTCCGGTGGGAGCAGTATGGGCAAAAAGAGAGACTGCATTAGCTCTTATTTGCCACTGGGTGGCAGTCTCTAGCAGCCCATACAAAACAATACATTCATATTGCGCAATGGA
Source organism: Bombina bombina (assembly GCF_027579735.1). Lineage (NCBI taxonomy): Eukaryota > Metazoa > Chordata > Amphibia > Anura > Bombinatoridae > Bombina > Bombina bombina. The sequence continues at coordinate 861,494,565 of NC_069500.1, forward strand.
AGGGTAGCTGGCCTCTACTTTCTTGCGCTGACCCCTATATTAATATTACGGTTTTTGTTTTTTTTACAATAAAAGTCAATACATTACTACTGAATTTGGTGGAGAGGTGGGGGGGTCACCTTTTGCTAAAAAAAAAAATTGAGGAAAAAAATGATTTTTATTATTATTATTATTATTATTATTAAAAAAGCTGTAATACCCACATTGGCCAGGGGAGGCACTGCCTCACCTGCCTCCTATGAGTGCACGTCACTGAGGTATACACAGCTTGCAACAATATAGTTGTCCCCAAAAATAAAACAAAGTAAAAAGTGAAAATAACTATTTACAATATCTTACTCAGGCATTGGTTAGCCCTAAATCTCTCAGGTCAAATAAAGATAATCTGCCTTCTTTTCTTTGTTTTCTTTTTTTTTTAAAAGTATAATACAGAAAGACAAAAAAAAAAGCCTACTGGCAGGTCGCCTTAGGCTCCCCCGTGTAGTATCAATGTGGCAGGTTGCCCTCGGGCAATCTCCCCTGTTCTTTGTTCTGCCTTGACCGGTTTAGTTGTCCTAATCAATTAAAAATCACTTTCCCTATTTTTTTTTTTCTTCCCCACTTCCCTGGCACTGATTCACGTTCTGCACTTAACTCACCCCACCCCTATCCTCACTGTCACCCCTCTCCCCCTTCACTTCCCCCCCGGGGGGTCCTTTTTTTACCCCCCTATCTTTATTTGCACTGGAGTTTTCTCCCCTGTCTGATTTATTCACTCCCACAAATTCTGCATTTGGCACATGGATAAATTCCTTCACATCTCCTCTAGGACTCCCTCCCCAGCCATGGCAGCTAAACACAGGGATAGAAAACTCAAGGTTACTCATGATGTTGCTGCTGATGTTATATCCAAGAAGTTCACCCAGCACCACTAAATATAGCAACAACAAATGAAGCAATTAATATTCAAAATTTGGTTTCTAATATTTCTGATGCCCTCTCTCCTAAATTTGATCTTCTTTAATCAGAAATTAAGCAGGACATTTTGTCATTAACCCAGGAAATCAGACAGTTCTCTAACAGAATACAAGAAGTGGAGCAAAGGGTATCAGATTTGGAGGATCTAACAACATTACACAGTTCCAAACTTGATGCCACAGAAATAAATATTAAAAAAATGCAGTGCAGATTAGAGGACCGAGAAAATCGTTCTAGCCTTGACCGGCAAATAAAGATTCCGCACCTCACAATTTCCCGCCCGGCACTGCAGTAGTCAGCCCAGAGACTCAGACATGCTCATATCTGATTGGCTGAGGGGTGGGCAGGGCTCCCGAGGCTTAAAGAGACAAGCCTCCGGTGGGAGCAGCCTTTATTTCAGATAACTTATCTGCTGAAACAGCTTTAAAGAGAAGGGAATTGGCCCCTGCCTGTTCTAAATGTATACAACATGGGTACTGGGCTACTATAATCTATCCCTCTAAGCTTAAGGTGGTTGTCAAGGAGGTAATACACATCTTTGACGAAGCCCAAGCGGCCGAAAATCTTTTCAGTGCGCTGGATCCACCAGCTTAATAGTAGACTAAATTAGCTATGTATGCATATGCATAATGGGAATGCAGGTCCCGAAATTGGGAACTCCCCTCCTGTACGGGGATGGGGGGATGGGTTGTGTTTTTTTGTGTGTTTTTTCTTGTTTTGTTTTTTCTCTCTCTCTTTCCTTTTCTCTCTCCTCTCTCCCCTCCTGGTTCTCCTCCTTCCCTTTTTTTTTATTTTTTATTTTTTTACTAAATGGTGAATAAGGTGGATAAATTCAAGATAGTTTCCTGGAATGTGGGCGGTGTTTCTACCCCCATTAAAAGGAAAGCAATTCTTGCACAGCTGCGGAAAACTCAGACAGATATAGGATTTCTCCAAGAAACACATTTAAACTTAGAGGAATCACTGAAACTAAAGGCATCATGGGTTAAGGAGTGGCCATATTAATAGGGAAAAGGATCAATCTGGAAATTATTCATTCTGAGGCAGACTCAGAGGGGAGATATGTTTTGTTGAAAGCTAAAATTGCTAAAATGATTTATACGTTCTGTAATATATATGCCCCCAATGTTTTTGATACAGAGTTTTGGAATGCTTTTCAGTCCAAACTTCTCTCTTATTGTGAAGGCTATTTGATTCTCGGGGGTGACTTCAACATGGCCCCACAGTGCCCAATAGACAGATTAAGACAAAACTCCAAACAGTAAAAGCAGAAAAAAGACAATTTAGAATCTAAAATGTTTAAAAAAAATCACCCAAAATCTTGCAATACTGGACCTATGGAGGATCCAGAATCTTGATGTTCAGGACTATACCTATTATTATTATCGGTTATTTGTAGAGCGCCAACAGATTCCGCAGCGCTACCTATCTCTCTAAAGCCCATAAAACACTCTCTAGGATCGACCTATTCCTGGTAGATGAACGTTTATGTACAATGAAGGTAAAGGCAGGAATAATGCCGATCCTGCTATCTGATCATGGGCCTATTTTTTTTAGAGTTTCAGCTTAACCAATTTTAATCCAAACCCCTACGATTCTTTTTTCCTTATTTTCTTGTATCTGACTTAAAATTTAAAAGCTTGCTTAAAAGTAAATTCGAAGAATATGTTCATTTTAATAGAAACTATTCAGACCGCCCTGAAATATTTTGGGAAGCTGCGAAAGCAGTGCTCAGAGGGGAAATAACAGCATATAGAGCCATTATATCCAAGAAGTTGAAGGTAAGAGAAAAGGAAGCACTTAAATCACTGACTAATTCCTATAATCACTTCTTACTGGAAAAAAAACTCCCCTAAACTGGGCAAAATATGTTCAAGCTAAAAATGAACGGGATACTTTCATAATGTTTCAAGAAACACAAAAGGAGTTAAGATTCCAAGCTAAAATGTACAGATATGGAAATAAATCTGGGAAGATTCTAGCTAAATTGTTAAAAGTGATAAGAAGCAATAATTGATTGAGAAACTTCAGCACAAAGGGAAGTTCCTTTTAAAATCTGAAGAAATCTCAGATGCATATTGTTTGAATGTTAAAAAACACAATGATCAAGTAACCTCTAATAGTTATGTTCTTTCCTAAATTATTAATTGTATTCTATTTTCCGGCGCATTTGAGCTTGCACTTCGAGGACATGATGAACGCAATGATTCATTAAATATTGGGAGACTTAAAAGGATTGTAATTTAATACTTAGTTTCAGTATGATTCTAATAATCAGCTATACTATTAACTATTTGAATTCAATAGATTAATCATTTCATATGCTGATATTACATTGCATTTAATTAGAATTCTGTAGTGATTAATTTATTGTAACGATATTTATATTTGCTTATTATCTCACTTTAATATAAATATATTCCATATTTGAAGTCATTCCTTAAAGTGCCAGTATATCATAAAAAAATGTTATATAATTCTGCACATAGTGCAGAATTATATAACATTATAATAGCGCAAACATTGTAAAACCAAATTTCCCCTTTGAATTTAAAAAAATAACTGCTGTTTTACAGACCCGCTCTCGGTGATCTTCTGAGCAGGTCTGTTTTTTTCAAACAGCGCATCGGGCCAGCTGTATAGTCACAGCCCGGCCCGACCGCGTCATAGCACTAAGTGCAGCTCGCTCCTGCTGTCTGACAGAGCAGGAGCGAGCTGCACTTAGTGCTATGGCGCGGTCGGGCCGGGCTGTGACTATACAGCTGGTCCGATGCGCTGTTTGAAAAAAACAGACCCGCTCAGAAGATCACCGAGAGCGGGTCTGTAAAACAGCAGTTATTTTTTTAAATTCAAAGGGGAAATTTGGTTTTACAATGTTTGCGCTATTATAATGTTATATAATTCTGCACTATGTGCAGAATTATATAACATTTTTTTTATGGTTTACTGTCCCTTTAATAAATTATATGAGTATATTAAACTATATGAAAATTAGGCACAAGTCATTTCATATGAAATGTTGTCTTCTATATGCTTGCATCTGAGCTAGAAAACCTTTCCAGGCGTATATGAGGATTCAGACCTTCAAAAGTATTCTTTGTCCCATCATTTGTATATCATACAAGTGATAATTACTTACTTTCCTGAAGATTCTGAGCATATCTGAACTAAAGTACAGAATTGTTTCTCTGTCACCCCAGAGGTAACATGGTTATCTTGTTTGTAGAGATCTAATCTCATTAAGCGATGAAGTAAAGAATCTTTTGAAGCTTAAACTTTAACAAATGTTCCCTTTGTATATTTTTTAGACATCCTGCCTGTGAGCTGTATTGGAGCATAGTATATATATATATATAATTGATATTACATTTCTGAGTACATTACTTTAATACACTTTGAGTGCATGAAATCATATACAGTTGTATGCAAAAGTTTAGGCACCCCTGGCAATTTCCATGATTTTCAGTTATAAATAATTGGCTGTTTTGATCAGTAATTTCACTTTGATCTATCAAATAAATGAAGGACACAGTAAAAATTCAGTAGTGAAATGAGGTTTATTGGATTGACAGAAAATGTGCAATATGCATCAAAACAAAATTAGACAGGTGCATACATTTGGGCACCTTTGTCATTTTGTTGATTTGAATACCTGTAACTACCTAGCACTGATTAATTGGAACACAAAATTGGTTTGGTGAGCCCATTAAGCCTTCAATTTCATAGACAGGTGTATCCAATCATGAGAAAAGGTTTTAAGGTGGCCAATTGCAAGTTGTTCTCTATGACTCTCCTCTGAAGAGTGGCAACATGGTGGCCTCAAAACAACTCTCAAATGACCTGAAAACAAAGATTGTTCAACATCATGGTTTAGAGGAAGGCTACAAAAAGCTATTGCATAGATTTAAGCTGTCAGTGTCCACTGTGAGTATCATAGTGAGCATGGTGAGGATATGGAAGACCACAGGCACAGTTCTTGTTAAGGCCAGAAGTGTCAGGCCAAGTAAAATATCGGAGAGGCAAAGTATGGTGAGAACGGTCAAAAACAGCCCACAGACCACCTCCAAACACCTACAACATCATCTTGATGGAGATGGTGTCACTGTGCAGCGTTAAACTATTCAGCGCACTTTGCACAAGGAGAAGCTATATGGGAGAGTGATGTGGAACAAGCCTTTTCTGCACACATGTCACAAACAGAGTCACTTGAGGTATGCAAACGCACATTTGGACAAGCCAGCTTCCTTTTGGAAGACGGTGCTGTGGACTCATGAATCAAAGATTGAGTTATTTGGTCATAACAAGGGGGTGTTATGCATGGCGGCAAAAGAACACAACATTCCAAGACAAACACTTTCTACCCACACAGTAAAATTTGGTGGATGTTCAATCATGCAGTGTGGGGCTGTGTGGCCAGTGCCGGTACTGGGAATCTTGTTGAGGGTCGCATGGATTCCACTCAATATCAGCAGATACTTGAGAATAATGTTGAGGCGTCAGTCACAAAGTTGAAGTTACCCCAGGGGCAGGATATTTCAACAAGACAATGACCAAAAACACTGCTGGTTCAAATGGGTGTGGCCATTTGAGGGGGCATGGTTTTCCAAAGGGTGTGGCTTTCTCAAAGGGGCGGGGTCTTGTGCACCACCATCCTAAAAATTCACCAGCCACCACTGCTCATCACCACACGACATCTGACAGAACACTCTTGACAAGTGTGAATGCAAAACGACCTAATAGTATTAGGCCGTTTTGCATGCACATTTGTCAAGAGTGTTCTGTCTGATGTGCATGTGCCTACTACTGGCGTATTCTTCCAGTTTTCTTGCAGCTGAGCTTTTTCATTTTTTCCCTTGCATGATGACATGACAGATTCAGAAAATAAATTCTCATCAAATTCACACACAATCCGATTCCACATATGTTCTCTAAAATGGAACATGTCAAATCATACCTGCACACAAGACCAGACCAGCCTGTGAGACGAGGCCTGAGCCACCACGTACTGCTCCGCTCCTGAGCCTGGGGACTCCTGACGACTGCTGAGCTGACCTGTCACCTGAGACACACCGAGGCGAGCTGATGTCAAGACAGTAAGTGACAGAGAGACGACTGGATGCCTGGATGGGCACAATGGGCACTGGGGCCGGGCAGACACTGACAGCTCAGCTGAGAAGAGTAGAGTGAGTCACTCTGATGATCTGACCTTTCAACCATTGATGAACAGACTTGACGGCCGCAAGTGACAACAGACGATTTCAATCCGATTCCGCACCTCACAATTTCCCGCCTGGCACTGCAGTAGTCAGCCCAGAGACTCAGACATGCTCATATCTGATTGGCTGAGGGGTGGGCAGGGCTCCCGAGGCTTAAAGAGACAAGCCTCCGGTGGGAGCAGTATGGGCCACAAGAGAGACTGCATTAGCTCTTATTTGCCACTGGGTGGCAGTCTCTAGCAGCCCATACAAAACAATACATTCATATTGCGCAATGGAAGGGTAGCTGGCCTCTACTTTCTTGCGCTGACCCCTATATTAATATTACGGTTTTTGTTTTTTTTACAATAAAAGTCAATACATTACTACTGAATTTGGTGGAGAGGTGGGGGGGTCACCTTTTGCTAAAAAAAAAATTGAGGAAAAAAATGATTTTTATTATTATTATTATTATTATTAAAAAAGCTGTAATACCCACATTGGCCAGGGGAGGCACTGCCTCACCTGCCTCCTATGAGTGCACGTCACTGAGGTATACACAGCTTGCAACAATATAGTTGTCCCCAAAAATAAAACAAAGTAAAAAGTGAAAATAACTATTTACAATATCTTACTCAGGCATTGGTTAGCCCTAAATCTCTCAGGTCAAATAAAGATAATCTGCCTTCTTTTCTTTGTTTTCTTTTTTTTTTAAAAGTATAATACAGAAAGACAAAAAAAAAAGCCTACTGGCAGGTCGCCTTAGGCTCCCCCGTGTAGTATCAATGTGGCAGGTTGCCCTCGGGCAATCTCCCCTGTTCTTTGTTCTGCCTTGACCGGTTTAGTTGTCCTAATCAATTAAAAATCACTTTCCCTATTTTTTTTTTTCTTCCCCACTTCCCTGGCACTGATTCACGTTCTGCACTTAACTCACCCCACCCCTATCCTCACTGTCACCCCTCTCCCCCTTCACTTCCCCCCCAGGGGGTCCTTTTTTTACCCCCCTATCTTTATTTGCACTGGAGTTTTCTCCCCTGTCTGATTTATTCACTCCCACAAATTCTGCATTTGGCACATGGATAAATTCCTTCACATCTCCTCTAGGACTCCCTCCCCAGCCATGGCAGCTAAACACAGGGATAGAAAACTCAAGGTTACTCATGATGTTGCTGCTGATGTTATATCCAAGAAGTTCACCCAGCACCACTAAATATAGCAACAACAAATGAAGCAATTAATATTCAAAATTTGGTTTCTAATATTTCTGATGCCCTCTCTCCTAAATTTGATCTTCTTAAATCAGAAATTAAGCAGGACATTTTGTCATTAACCCAGGAAATCAGACAGTTCTCTAACAGAATACAAGAAGTGGAGCAAAGGGTATCAGATTTGGAGGATCTAACAACATTACACAGTTCCAAACTTGATGCCAGAGAAATAAATATTAAAAAAATGCAGTGCAGATTAGAGGACCTAGAAAATCGTTCTAGAAGAAATACAATACGTAAACCTTTGCACCTTTATTTCAGATAACTTATCTGCTGAAACAGCTTTAAAGAGAAGGGAATTGGCCCCTGTCTGTTCTAAATGTATACAACATGGGTACTGGGCTACTATAATCTATCCCTCTAAGCTTAAGGTGGTTGTCAAGGAGGTAATACACATCTTTGACGAAGCCCAAGCGGCCGAAAATCTTTTCAGTGCGCTGGATCCACCAGCTTAATAGTAGACTAAATTAGCTATGTATGCATATGCATAATGGGAATGCAGGTCCCGAAATTGGGAACTCCCCTCCTGTACGGGGATGGGGGGATGGGTTGTGTTTTTTTGTGTGTTTTTTCTTGTTTTGTTTTTTCTCTCTCTCTTTCCTTTTCTCTCTCCTCTCTCCCCTCCTGGTTCTCCTCCTTCCCTTTTTTTTATTTTTTATTTTTTTACTAAATGGTGAATAAGGTGGATAAATTCAAGATAGTTTCCTGGAATGTGGGCGGTGTTTCTACCCCCATTAAAAGGAAAGCAATTCTTGCACAGCTGCGGAAAACTCAGACAGATATAGGATTTCTCCAAGAAACACATTTAAACTTAGAGGAATCACTGAAACTAAAGGCATCATGGGTTAAGGAGTGGCCATATTAATAGGGAAAAGGATCAATCTGGAAATTATTCATTCTGAGGCAGACTCAGAGGGGAGATATGTTTTGTTGAAAGCTAAAATTGCTAAAATGATTTATACGTTCTGTAATATATATGCCCCCAATGTTTTTGATACAGAGTTTTGGAATGCTTTTCAGTCCAAACTTCTCTCTTATTGTGAAGGCTATTTGATTCTCGGGGGTGACTTCAACATGGCCCCACAGTGCCCAATAGACAGATTAAGACAAAACTCCAAACAGTAAAAGCAGAAAAAAGACAATTTAGAATCTAAAATGTTTAAAAAAAATCACCCAAAATCTTGCAATACTGGACCTATGGAGGATCCAGAATCTTGATGTTCAGGACTATACCTATTATTATTATCGGTTATTTGTAGAGCGCCAACAGATTCCGCAGCGCTACCTATCTCTCTAAAGCCCATAAAACACTCTCTAGGATCGACCTATTCCTGGTAGATGAACGTTTATGTACAATGAAGGTAAAGGCAGGAATAATGCCGATCCTGCTATCTGATCATGGGCCTATTTTTTTTAGAGTTTCAGCTTAACCAATTTTAATCCAAACCCCTACGATTCTTTTTTCCTTATTTTCTTGTATCTGACTTAAAATTTAAAAGCTTGCTTAAAAGTAAATTCGAAGAATATGTTCATTTTAATAGAAACTATTCAGACCGCCCTGAAATATTTTGGGAAGCTGCGAAAGCAGTGCTCAGAGGGGAAATAACAGCATATAGAGCCATTATATCCAAGAAGTTGAAGGTAAGAGAAAAGGAAGCACTTAAATCACTGACTAATTCCTATAATCACTTCTTACTGGAAAAAAAACTCCCCTAAACTGGGCAAAATATGTTCAAGCTAAAAATGAACGGGATACTTTCATAATGTTTCAAGAAACACAAAAGGAGTTAAGATTCCAAGCTAAAATGTACAGATATGGAAATAAATCTGGGAAGATTCTAGCTAAATTGTTAAAAGTGATAAGAAGCAATAATTGATTGAGAAACTTCAGCACAAAGGGAAGTTCCTTTTAAAATCTGAAGAAATCTCAGATGCATTCTTAGATTATTATCAACAGCTTTACTCATCCAAATAATCAGATCCAGATAAATCTGCTGATTTTTGGAGTGAAATCACACACCCTACAATAGCAGAGGAAGTGGCTGACAGTCTTAACTCCCCTATCACAGAGTTGGAGATTGAGAAAATGATCTCTAATCTACCCTTCAATAAAGCAGCAAGTCCAGACGGGCTTCCTAATGAGTTTTTCAGGATTTTGTCCGCAGAGATAGTTCCATATCTGTGCAATCTTTATAACGACATTTATATCAAATCGGTCCCACTTTCTTTTTCCTCTTCATTTACAATTTTAATTCTTAAGGGAGGGAAAGACCTCACCCAAAAGGAGTCATATAGTCCAATAGCCCTCTTGAACTCAGATTATAAAATATTAGCTTCAATCTTGGCATCTAGACTTCAGGTGATTCTTTCAAAAATCATTTACACTGATCAAGCAGGGTTTTTATACAAACGCAACTCTGCAGCAAAAATTAGAGAGGTCTTGGTGACAACTGAATATTTCGGGAATCTTTCGGCATCTGCTGATGGGGGAGAGGGCCTTCATGTCCTTGGTATTGTTTCAATCGATGCTGAAAAAGCCTTTGACTCTGTGTTTGGGATTCGAGGCAAGTTTCTCAAATTTATAGGAAATTTATATAGTGAACCCCACACGAGAATGATAGTAAACAACATTGTCTCCTCGCCGATTACACTTGGAAGAGGCGCGCATCAGGGATGCCCTCTCTCTCCCCTACTTTTCGATGTTGCCATCAAACCCCTTGCAATCATGATAAGGCATTCTCTAGAGGGTATTAAAATTGGAAATTATGAGATGAAAATCACGTTATATGCGGATGATATACTTTTTTTTTTTTGTCCAATACTAAATCGAACATACCTAAGCTTCTCCAGATAATTGACCAATTCGGATCCTTCTCAGGTTATGAGGTGAATGCGGCAAAATCCAAATTACTCAGGCTCAGGAAAAATTGTAACTCCAATTTTAACATCCCTTTCAAGGTGGTCACTGATTCTTTCAAATATTTAGGGATCTTTATTCCATTCCAGCTAAATCAGGAGACTTATACAATTTTAACATACTCCCAATACTAAAAAACATCAAGGAAAAACTAAAAATATGGCAAAATTTGCCACTATCAATACCTGGGCGAATAACACTATTTAAAATGGTTCTCCTTCCGAAGTTGCTATATGTCCTCCAAAATACTCCAATAATTCTTTTAGAAAAGGATATCGGTACCATTAATAGTTCACTTAGACAGTTCATATGGCAGGAGAAAAGACCTAGGATTTCTCTAACCAAACTCTCCCTACCAAAAGAATATGGAGATTTGACATTACCAGATATAAGATTTTATAATCTTAGTTTCTTAGCCCGTATAGTAACTGATTGGATCTTCTCTAAGATCTATGTTATGAATAATGCACTTGAAACAAGTGTCTGTAACCCATTTCATCCAACAGCATTAATCCATTCTGAGCTAAAAGATTTACCGGCGGAAATAAAGGGATTTAAAACCATTAAAGGCATGGTGGAAAATAAATAAGCTTCTATCAATAAATAATAAGGTCTCCCAATATCTACCCCTGATAGGGAACCCGAAATTTCAAGCAGGCCTAAACTCTACAGTTTTAAGAAGATGGCATAATGTTGGGCTAAATAGGGTATCATACCTTATGGACAAGGAAAGAAAATGTATAAAAACATTTGAGGAATTAAAGGTTGAATTTAATTTAACCAACAAGGATTTTTTTGCATATTTGCAGATAAAGCATTTTGTCCTTGAAATAATAAAAGATGTGGGCTGGTGTTGGGCCTTGGGCAATCTGGAAAGTTGGCTTAAGCTAACTAAAAATGGTCATATGTCAATCACTCCATGCTACTATCTTTTGGGCTCTAGCAAGGGTGCTCCAATTTTAGAGAAGATTGCATCAGACTGGAACTTATTAATATTACAGAATAGCATTGAATCAAAATCTCTTAAAAAAATCGATTAATAAAGTAGCGCAGGCTACACTCTTTGCCACCTGGCAAGAAACACATGTTAAACTTTTATACAGAACATATTTCACCCCTGAGAAAGGCTTCAAACTTCATAATCTAAGTTTTAATAAATGCTCCAAATGTTCATACCCTGCAGCTGACTTGATACATATGCTATGGAAATGCCCAAAAATAAGAAACTTTTGGTTCAAATTAGAATTCTGGCTAAACAATTTACTGACGGTCGTCAGTAAATTGTTTGGAGCTCTATCACTGTATCAGGTCATATTATGCTTAAAGAACAAAGCAGGCTACCAGCACAGATTCAAAGAGGGTTGTGCAGTCACGGTCAAAGGCACTAGTCCAAAGGAGCTGGGGGAAACACAAGTGTAGGATGTCTTCCCATTTTTTAATATGAGAGGCTTTGTCATCTGGGGTTGCCCCTTCAACTAGCAAGTAGAAATGGGATAAAGGCTTGCAGATTTTACTGCCTTTTTTCCAACGGGTTTCCTAAACGGTCAAGGGGCGGGGAAGTGACGGGTTAAAACCCCAAGATCTTAGCATGCTCTTAATCCGGGTGTATTCGAAGCATAATTTGGGAGAGGCGAACTGTGTACCTGTAATTTGGGTTAAGGGTAGGAAGGAGCCTGGAGATTGGGGCATCATCAAATCAGAGACCTGGGAGAGGCCCAAATTAGACCAAGCATTAGGTTGTGAATCGGGGAGACCAAGAAGAAGGCCCGTGAGGGAGTGAATGGGCGAGGGATGAGGGGCAACCCCTGAGTGGTGTCTCAGTTTATCCCATAAGTGTAAGCATTCCCTTATTATACAATTCCCGATATCGAGATTGCGTCTAAAGTGTGGGGGGATCCAGATTAAATCACGTAGGAAAATATAGTTTGGTAGTGATGCCTGTTCAAGGGAGCTCCATCTACTTGTCAGTTCCTTATTCCCCCAGTGTGAGATATTAGTACTGTTTGTTTTAATATGGAGTATATGAAAAGGCCATTTATCAACACTTGTTTGGCATATTAATAACATTTCCCCCTCTTTTTTTGAGGAATTGGGGTTCTTTTTTTCCTTTTTTTTATTTTTTCATTTATTATGATTTTTAGCTTTTATTAATGCTATTATTGTCTATTTTACAAATGGAAACAGTAAAATCCACCTCTATTTTATTCTATTTTATACAATGCTTAATTCTGGAGAGGAAGAAGATCGTCTATCAAGGATACAGATAGTTAAGAATTAATGATATTAATGAGCACTAAGGGGTTAACAGGAAAGACTTTAAATAGCGAGGAAATGCTGGGTCTGGCACTCTTGACAAAGGCTTGATCCTTCAGAGCCGAGACGCGTAGAAAGGAAACCAGTTCCAGCACACAGCATCACCACGCATTCACTGGCCAGTAAGCGTGAACCTTAAGACTCCCAGAACCGCCACTGTCGGAAGCCAGAAAAACTGCAGGAGCAGGCAGAGGTGTAATCATTTTCAAATGAGCGGTAGGAGTTTCAAAGCCATCGGGCTACCTTTTTTCATTACAAGGGAATTCGAATTAGCGCGCTCCAAGGAGGAGCTGCAGAGATTGGCTCCCACAAGATCCGTTGGTTCCGGTTAGCTCTGAGGACGGTGTAAATATCACAGTGAGCCCGGACGTACAGGGTAAGGCAATTTTCTTAAAACCCACAGATCTCAAGAAGACGCATTGGGTAAGTGATTGTCTTACACACTGGGTTGTGCATTGTTACCCAGGACCATAAATCACTTGTTGACTTAAATACCATACTGACTCATTAAGCTAGTCACTCTTAAGAACTGCCATATCCATTACAAATTGCTCTAAGGGATTGGACTGATTTTACATGAAAAAAGTTGAAAAAGTTTGCAATCGATCTACAACAGCTGCTACATTTTTGGTCCCAATCCCTTATTTTTTAGTAAGCAACTATGAATACAGCTTATTATATCCGTTATCAAAAGATATATGGAGAAAGAAGATAAGGATAAGTAGTCCTTATGAAAAGATAAGGAATTCAGCACTCTCCACTACACATTAGGAAAAGGATATATATCTGTATAAGTAAAATTCTAAATATATATATATAGAGCTGAGTGTGGAGCCTGGTGGATACAAAGAATAGAAACTTGACAACTAGCATGTGTTCAAAGCACCAATCGTTTTATTACTTACAAAAAGCAAAAAAATAGTGAAAACTTCAAAAATAAAATAAGAGCTTGATATCTAAGAGAGACGTCTCATGGGAAGATTGGTCATAAATAGAAGCATGACTTGTAAAGTGGCTTGATATGATAGTGAACGTACAACACCTCTATCAGAGGACAACCCCAAAATTATTTATTATATTAGGGTTATGTTGTCATGATAATATCCTGAGGATCTATGTAGTTCACTTGAACATAAAGCCAATATTTTAAATAAAACCACAAGTAAATAATTATGCGAAAAGTGACATGCAAGAGAATGATAATTGTAGAAAAAACTACAATAACATATGCAGCAATATACCAAGTCTCAAACACAACACCAAAATCAGAGGACAGTCCCAAATGAAAGGATTAATACTGTCATAATATAAACATAGGATCTATGTGTTTAGAGATAGGTATTGCGCAGCAAATTTAAACAGTGTAATACAAATTGTTATAAATCAACAGCATGAGAAAAAGAAAACTGACAATTAGTCCTTCCAGACCGGCTGTGAAGAGCTCTATCCAGGCATCCACTTATTTTGCGGGAGGAAAGAAGGTGTAAATTTCCACTGCCTGTATGAAAAACAATATGTTTCGTGCACTCACAGTCTTTCAATATGATCAAATGCTGGATCCTTAAGGAGCTGCTGCAATACGGTAAGTTTTGAAGTTGAACACAAGCGTTAAGTCACTTTAAGCAATCATTGGTTTCCAGAAGTGAAGGCAAATCCCACAGGTAGGCGTCTCATCAGAGAAATCAGCTGCTGCAACTGCCTACGCGCGTTTCATCCCCTTGACTGACAAGGACTTCCTCAGGGCTGATGTCATAGTCCTAAACTCGGCCTTTTATAGGCCATATTGGATCACGCCTCCGGGAATTAATGAAAATATCAATGCAAGAGTGAAACAACAATTGATTACAAAGTATATACATATATATACAGGATTCCTTTGTAACATAAAATGTAATAATAAGAACAAGGTGCTTATGAACGCATGCAAACGGTTTTTAAAGTGAAACAATAAATTATGTAAATAATATTGCTGGGGGCGGAACCGAAGATTGAGAATAGCTCCACGGACACAGAGGGCACAGAAAAGGGTCAACTACGAAATTCTTAAACATAGAATTCTGTCAAAATTAGGCCAAATTACAAATGTGTAATCAGAACAAACGGGAAAGGACAATTTTTTTACAGCAAAGATCAAAAAAATATATGTAAAAAGAAATTTGTTTATAAAAAGCAGCTGCAGGATCGAACCTAAGACCTCAAGACTACAGTAACTTAAAAAGCACTAGCTAAACTAGTCTTAACCCACTCATCTATACTGGGGAAACCACATATGGTGGAAGTCTAAAGCCAATAAGCCTAGAGACCCTATTGCCAATTAAATCAGACACATTGATCCACAGGCAAACCTCAGAGATTTGGGTAATTTAGAAATATTAAGTACAAATCCCAAGTAATGGGAAAATAAATAAAGCAAAAGAGTTCTATCAAGAAACCTTTTCATTGTTGGGGAGAATGTTCGAACCTGGAACCTAAAAATATCAGACTGTTTGATTAAATTGAAACTGTCCTAATCCACTAGCCCACAATAGCAAAGGATCAGACCTTATTGAAAAACCAGGAACATAGTCTGAAGAAATAATCCATATGCAGTTAAATTGTAATTACACAAAAATCATCAAAAGGCTAACCAGACAGAGAAACTAGAAAGAAATATTGATAGTACCAAATCAAGGGTATTACAAAAAAGAAGCAAATTCAAGTTTTTCATTTAACCCAAAGGGTGCACATGTATGTAAACGATATATCCAACCAGTTTCTTTTTGGAGGAGACATTTGTCTTGATCTCCTCCTCTTTTATGTATCAATCCAATGTCAATCCCAGTAAACCTCAGTAATTCAAAATTTGAATTATGACATATCTTAAAATGACGTGCAACACTGCTGGTTTCTTTATTGTTTTTAACATCATCCCGATGTTCTCTTACTCTGTCAAGGAACTGACGTTTTGTCTTACCTACGTAGAACATAGGGCAAGGACAGGATAAAAGATAGACAACTCCAAAAGTTTGACAATTGATCAGGTGATTTATACGGTAAACCTTACCTCCAGTTGAAAAAGTTTCAGTCCTAGTGATGTAGCTACAAGAGGCACATTTACCACAAGGAAAACTACATTTATGGGACTGACGCATAGTGAGCCAGTTCTGTTTTGGAGTTTTAACAAAGTGACTTTTAACCAGACAGTCTTTCAAACTCATGGCTTTTCTGGCTGTTAGCAGAGGGCGATCCCCCACTTTTCCTGCCAGTTTTTTGTCCGCGAGTAAAAAATGCCAATTCTTTGTTAAGATAAAACGAATTTTATCCCAATGGGAGTTATATTGTGTAATGAATCCGAAATGGGTTTGTTCAACCGTTTTTTTGCAATCGATCTACAACAGCTGCTACATTTTTCGTCCCAATCCTTCATTTTTTAGTAAGCAACTATGAATACAGCTTAGTATATCTGTTAGCATTGTTTTTAATGTTTTTTGGAACACTGGTGTTCATTTCATATATTTATATATGTTTCATGTGAAAAATAAATTACGTGTATAATGCGATAAAATTAATAAATAGTGCGTAATTGATGTGACTACATTGTCATATAAATATTGTAATAAATTTGTTTCTTTTTAATACTGTATTATCCCGCTATCTTTATATATTTTCGTTTTATTATCACATTGTTATCATGAGCACATAGATACTTTCTGCATCTTTATTCCTCCATTGTTGCTTTATATTTGGTATTATTATAATCTGTACATATCAATTACACACTATTTATTACTTTTATCGCATTATACATGTAATTTATTTTTCACATGAGATAGATGGGCGTAAGGCGCCACCTCCATCCTTGTATCTAAGCATAATTTATGTTTTACTTCTTAATATAAGGACAGTCCACAGCTTCATTCCTTAATGTTGGGAAACTTATACCCAAGCTCGAGAGGACACTGAATGATAACGGGAAAGACAAAAAGAGACCCTAATCTGAGGGCACCACAGCCTGCAAAACCTCTCTCCAGAAGGCAAAAACATCAAACTTGTAAAATTTAGAAAAAGTGTGTAAGGAGGACCAGGTAGCCGCCTTACAAATCTGATCCATAGAGGCCTTGTTCTTAAAGGCCCAAGAGGAAGCCACTGCTCTAGTAGAATAAGCCGTAATTCTCTGAGGAGGTTTATGTCCCGTTGTCTCATAAGCTAAGCGGATAACTCTCCGTAACCAAAAAGACAAGGAAGTCACAGAGACCTTCTGCCCCTTACGCTTCCCAGAATAGGCAACGAACAAGGAAGGGGTTTGTCTAAAATCCTCGTCAACGCGTTTCAACCTCTAAACGAGGTCTTTATCAAGACTAATACCAGCTCCTTTCCTATAACTAAAACTATAATAGGGGATATATACTAAAAATACCCCTAAAGATCATCCCCTCTTTTATGCACATCTATTGCAATATATGACACTTTTATAATCCAATACGTCTTCAATGCCTATTGCAATATGTGACACTTGTAAACCATTTTTTAAGGAATATAATCAACATCCATAATATGTCTCTATATCCTTTTAATCTATTTTAGTCTGGTCAATATAATATATATTGGCCCTTTTACGATCAATACCTAAAAACACCCTAAAATACTGTTCTTTCGTTCATGAATATGCAATGAGTTAGGAGATATATATTAAGAATATTCTTAAAGACCATTCCCTCCTCTTGCATACTAACTGTGATATGCGACTTTTATAACCTGTCTTTATGGGCAATATATTCAACACCTGTAACTTACCTATCGTAGCAATGTACCATTTCGGGCTGCAGTCTAAAATCGCTATCTAAATATAATACATAAACAACAAACTAATAGCAAATCTTGTAAGTCATAGATAATAATACTAATGTATGTCTAAATCAGTTAAACAATCAAACTTTGACCACACTGGCGCCCTTATCCAATATGGCCGCCAAACAATCAAAAAATGGCACAATTCTAAGCCACACCCCTGGAAAACTATAAATTCTAGCATAGCAAAGGTGCTGGTATTAGTCTTGATAAAGACCTCATTTAGAGGTTGAAACGCGTTGACGAACCCTGACAGACCAGCCCAAATATTTGCTATAGATAGGTAACATAACTCCTATTTTTTGTTTGGAATATTGTTCACTTTGCCAGTCGTTTTTTCTTTCTCTTGTTTCCAAATAGTTTAACAAGAGACATTTTGCCTTTATACACCCTTGGCTAAATATTCTACTAAAATTTGCCTGTTGAAGTTGGATATCGGCCGTTTGGATATCTGATGTATGGATCCATTTCAGTTTTGACTGTCTTTTAAAATCAGCAACTCTTTGGATACACAGGATTCTATATAGGACTTTATTCAGAACTTCTATTTTCTAAAAAGCCTTAAATTTGGGGTTTTATATTGCTATCACAAATTTTGCCCCAATAAGGCAGTCTCTATCTATGTGTTTATAGTCAAAAAAAATTTTTTTTATGTTATTCGTATTTTTATTGTGGTTTTAATATCTAATTGTATAACATATTCTACAGTTGCTTTTTGATATCATATGTTTGTATCGGATTGGCCAATCCATTCATATATTGTTATCATATTTTGTATATTCACTTGAAGAGCGCCGTCTCTTCTATATTTTATTTTAACAAGAAATTATTTACTATACACGATAACACACAAATTTTTCGAACACTATACTGTGTCTTCTTAGTTACCTACCATATACATTATATATATTGATCAAAATATCCATTATTTCCAATAATATTGTAAATAAACTCTTCTCTCTTCACGCAGTTACACTATTGTAACGCTTTTTACTTATATAGTCAAAATAAGCATCTACTCTAAGCAAGTTACTCAATAGTTTTCATGCTTTACTCCTATTCGCTACGCCAATTAGCTTTATATTTTGCACATTAGAAGTGTATTTTTCAGCAACGTTCTCTAATAACTTTCTTTTTTCCTGCTATCCACACACGATAAGTGTCTCTTTAATCTACTATTATTGTTCTCGCACTGATACATTGTATTTCCGCTATTCACACTTAACAAGTGTTCTTATTCTACTTTCGTTTTTACACTGATACACTGTATCACTATATTTATTGACTTTACAAAATCCACTATATGTTACTATTGCTCTATTAGATGCCCTCCGAGTGGATGTACTAGTCTAACAGATATTACAAGATAATTTTAAATTGCGCTTTAGGCTTTTTAAATTGTATTTTGCGCTCAAAGGGACATGCGCAGATGTTTTCCTAATTTATGTATCTAATTTGTGTTTGATAACCCGATAATATATATATATATATATATATATATATATATATACATACATACATTATTTCTATCCGAACTCATCGTTTATTGTATCAAATATATTTTTAAAAAAATTTATACTTCTGAGTGATTCATTAATTTCTTAACAAACTAGTGGCTAATCCATTAACTTCTAATTATCACATTTAAACAACATCATAAGTACTATAGCCTCCCTGTTTGGCGCTCCTTCTAAATTCTTTCTATCTCTTGTTATAAATTATAACGACCGTATTGGGCGGTTGTTTTCTAGAAGTTGAGCCAGTACTTTATTTTTTGGCGCTGTCCACTACAAACCATTCCCACACTGTGGACCCTTCCCAACTTTATTCTAATACGACTCCCCCCACACTTCCATGATATCCTGCCCTGACCTTGCTATAAACCACTGCTCCGCCCCAACTTTGCAAAGCCCCACGTCGTCAGCTCCAGCCCTGGCACTCCCAGCAAACATGCCACCTAAAAAATGCTCCCGCACTGCTGAACGTGCCTGGAGGAAATCCCGCTCTGAACCTGATTTCATGCACTATAAGTTCATTCTTTACTCTTACACCTCTGTCCTTCACTTAGCTAAGCAAACCTACTTCTCTTCTCTTATATCCACTCACTCCTCAAACCCTAAAAGACTCTTCTCCATTTTCAACTCTCTCCTCTACCCACCTGCACCAACCCCCTCATCTGCATTCAGTGCTCAAGACCTGGCTAACTACTTTTTCAATAAAACACTTGCCATCTGAAGAAACATCCCAACACAAGCCTGCAATCTCCAAACTTTGCTCTGAGTCACACCCTAATCACAACCAGTGAGATTGAAGTGGCTTCCCTATTGTCTTCCTCACACCTCACTACCTGCCCTCTTGAACCTATTCCTTCACATCTAATACCTTCTCTGTCTCCCAACCTCACTCCGGCTCTTACTCACATATTCAACCTATCCCTTTCTACCGGCTCATTCCCTGTCTACTTCAAAAAGGGAAGGCCCTCAAAAAACCCTCCCTTGACCCCAACTCTCCTGCAAACTACTGCCCCATATCACTACTCCCGCTAGCTTCAAAAATACTTGAAAAACTAGTTTTTGATTGCCTAACCCACTTCCTGTCCTCCAACTCATTGCTCGACCCCCTGCAATCTGGCTTCCGTCGGTAACACTCAACTGAGACTGCCCTTACCAAGGTTACTAACGATCTCCTTTCTGCTAAAAAACATAATTTATGTAAGAATTTACCTGATAAATTAATTTCTTTCATATTGGTAAGAGTCCATGAGCTAGTGACGTATGGGATATACATTCCTACCAGGAGGGGCAAAGTTTCACAAACCTCAAAATGCCTATAAATACACCCCCACCACACCCACAATTCAGTTTAACGAATAGCCAAGAAATGGAGTGATAAGAAAGGAGTGAAAGCATCAACAAGGAATTGGAATAATTGTGCTTTATACAAAAAAATCATAACCACCATAAAAAGGGTGAGTCTCATGGACTCTTGCCAATATAAAAGAAATGAATTTATCAGGTAAATTCTTACATAAATTATGTTTTCTTTCATGTAATTGTCAAGAGTCCATGAGCTAGTGACGTATGGGATAGCAAATACCCAAGATGTGGAACTGCACGCAAGAGTCGCTAGAGAGGGAGGGATAAAAATAAAGACAGCCAATTCCGCTGAAAAATTAATCCACAACCCAAATCAAAAGTTTTAATCTTATAATGAAAAAAACTGAAATTATAAACAGAAGAATCAAACTGAAACAGCTGCCTGAAGTATATTTCTACCAAAAACTGCTTCTGAAGAAGAAAAAACATCAAAAGCCCAGGAAGTAGAAACTGACCTAGTAGAATGAGCCGTAATCCTCTGAGGTGGGGATTTACCCGACTCCAAATAAGCATGATGAATCAAAAGCTTTAACCAAGATGCCAAAGAAATGGCAGAAGCCTTCTGACCTTTCCTAGAACCAGAAAAGATAACAAATAGACTAGAAGTCTTTCTGAAATCTTTAGTAGCTTCAACATAATATTTCAAAGCTCTTACCAAATCCAAAGAATGTAAAGATCTCTCCAGATAATTCTTAGGATTAGGACACAACGAAGGGACAACCATTTCTCTACTAATGTTGTTAGAATTCAGAACTTTAGGTAAAAATTTAAATGAAGTCCGCAAAACCGCCTTATCCTGATGAAAAATCAGAAAAGGAGATTCACAAGAAAGAGCAGATAACTCAGAAACTCTTCTAGTAGAAGAGATGGCCAAAAGGATCAATACTTTCCAAGAAAGTAATTTAATGTCCAGAGAATGCATAGGCTTAAACGGAGGAGCCTGTAAAGCCCTCAGAACCAAATTAAGACTCCAAGGAGGAGAGATTGACTTAATCACAGGCTTGATACGAACCAAAGCCTGTACAAAACAATGAATATCAGGAAGATTAGCATTTTTTTCTGTGAAACAGAACAGAAAGAGCAGAGATTTGTCCTTTCAAGGAACTTGCAGACAAACCTTTATCCAAACCATCCTGAAGAAACTGTAAAATTCTAGGTATTCTAAAAGAATGCCAAGAGAATTTATGAGAAGAACACCATGAAATGTAAGTCTTCCAAACTCGGTAATAAATCTTTCTAGACACAGATTTATGAGCCTGCAACATAGTATTAATCACTGAGTCAGAGAAACCTCTATGACTAAGCCCTAAGCATTCAATGATTTGAGATCCTGATGGAAAAATGGGCCTTGAGATAGAAGGTCTGGCCTTAACGGAAGTGGCCAAGGTTGGCAACTGGACATCCGAACAAGATCCGCATACCAAAACCTGTGTGGCCATGCTGGAGCCACCAGCAGTACAAATGAATGCTCCATTATGATTTTGGAAATCACTCTTGGAAGAAGAACTAGAGGCGGAACGATATAAGCAGGTTGATAACTCCAAGGAAGTGACAACGCATCCACTGCTTCCGCCTGAGGATCCCTGGAACTGGACAGATACCTGGGAAGTTTCCTGTTTAGATGAGAAGCCATCAGATCTATTTCTGGAAGCCCCCACATCTGAACAATCTGAAAAAAACACATCTGGATGAAGAGACCACTCTCCCGGATGTAAAGTCTGGCGGCTGAGATAATCTGCTTCCCAATTGTCTATACCTGACCACAGAGATTAGACAGGAGCTGGATTCCGCCCATGCAAGTATCCGAGATACTTCTTTCATAGCTTGAGGACTGTGAGTCCCACCTTGATGATTGACATACGCCACGGTTGTGACATTGTCCGTCTGAAAAAAATGAAAGGTTCTCTCTTCAGAAGAGGCCAAAACTGAAGAGCTCTGATCCAAAATATTGATTGGTAATCTCGCCTCTTGAGATTTCCAAACCCCCTGCACTGTCAGAGATCCCCAGACAGCTCCCCAACCTGAAAGACTCACATCTGTTGTGATTACAGTCCAGGTTGGACGAACAAAAGAAGCCCCTTGAACTAAACGATGGTGATCTAACCACCAAGACAGAGATAGTCGAACATTGGGATTTAAGGATATTAATTGTGATATCTTTGTATAATCCCTGCACCATTGGCTTAGCATACAAAGCTGAAGAGGTCTCATGTGAAAACGAGCAAAGGGGATCAAGTCCGATGCTGCAGTCATGAGACCTAAAACCTCCATGCACATAGCTACTGAAGGGAATTGATTGAAACTGAAGGTTCCGACAAGCTGAAACCAATTTCAGACGTCTTTTGTCTGTTAGAGACAAAGTCATGGATACTGAATCTATTTGGAATCCTAAAAAGGCTACACTTGTCTGAGGAATCAAAGAACTTTTTGGTAAATTGATCCTCCAACCATATCTTTGAAGAAAAAACACTAGTTGATTTGTGTGAGATTCTGCAGAATGTAAAGACTGAGCAAGTACCAAGATATCGTCCAAATAAGGAAACACTGCAATACCCTGCTCTCTGATTACAGAGAGTAGGGCACCGAGAACCTTTGAAAAGATCCTTGGAGCTGTTGCTAGGCCAAAAGGAAGAGCAACAAATTGGTAATGCCTGTCTAGAAAAGAGAATCTCAGAAACTGATAGTGATCTGGATGAATCGGAATATGAAGATATGCATCCTGTAAGTCTATTGTGGACATATAATGCCCTTGCTGAACAAAAGGCAGAATAGTCCTTATAGTCCAAGTAGCAAAAAAAGATTTGTTCCAGCCACCAATAGTTAAAAAACCTTTATTTCTTCATATGGGGTCTTTTGACAAACATACAACGTTTCAGACCTGCTATAGGTCCTTAGTCATGTATACTGAACATACACTGATTCATCATTTAAATACTCTACACCTGGTCAATTGTTCACCTGTTGTCATGTGACTACTCATTATTGTATCACTGCCATCTTGTGGCCATCTACCATATATATTCCTATTGTGAAAAAACATTCTGAATAGTCACATTGAACAGGTTTAAGTATCAAACAATGTTAATAGATAAAATCATATGTACAAAATTAAAATAGAAGAAATATTACGCACAATATGCAGATATGCCATCACTGTTTACTTGTTATTTGAATGTTAATTTGGACTCTTTCACTTTAGAGTTGATTTCAAAAAATTGCTGCTAGAGATTATGTGGATTACTGTCAATTTGAACACTGTAGGCCTATTTTGAAAATAATCTTTTACTTTTCTCTTTAGTGTTTTTGTATGTAAGGATAATTTTTGAACATTTCCCTCCAATTTTACTCAGCCCATTAAAAAGGGTTATTAGAAAGTTATTTTAGATTAAAGAAATGCAGGTATCATAATACTCAGCCCATTAGAAAGGGAAGATTTACATATTCATAGAGATGTTTTAGGAAAAACAAATATTTAGTAAAACAAACTCCAATCTCTAGCAGCAATTTTTTGAAATCAACTCTAAAGTGAAAGAGTCCAAATTAACATTCAAATAACAAGTAAACAGTGATGGCATATCTGCATATTGTGCGTAATATTTCTTCTATTTTAATTTTGTACATATGATTTTATCTATTAACATTGTTTGATACTTAAACCTGTTCAATGTGACTATTCAGAATGTTTTTTCACAATAGGAATATATATGGTAGATGGCCACAAGATGGCAGTGATACAATAATGAGTAGTCACATGACAACAGGTGAACAATTGACCAGGTGTAGAGTATTTAAATGATGAATCAGTGTATGTTCAGTATACATGACTAAGGACCTATAGCAGGTCTGAAACGTTGTATGTTTGTCAAAAGACCCCATATGAAGAAATAAAGGTTTTTTAACTATTGGTGGCTGGAACAAATCTTTTTTTGCTACTTGGAGTACTTGCAGGATAAGGCAGATCCTGGGTTCCGTGCCCCACAAGCCACATATCTGTTGGTGCTGTTTTCCACACTTTGCTTTGAGGATTAGTCCTTATAGTCACCATCTTGAATGTTGGTATTCTTACATAAAGATTCAAAATGTTTAGATCCAGAATTGGTCTAAAAGAATTCTCCTTCTTTGGAACAATGAACAGATTTGAATAAAACCCCAGACCCCATTCCTGAAAGGGAACTGGCAGAATTACCCCAGATAACTCCAGGTCTGAAACACACTTCAGGAAAGCCTGAGCCTTTACTGGGTTCACTGGAATGCGTGAGAGAAAGAAACTTCTCACAGGCGGTCTTACTTTGAAACCTATTCTGTACCCTTGAGAAACAATGTTCTGAATCCAAGGATTTTGGATTGAATTGTTCCAAACATCCTTGTAAAATCTTAGTCTGCCCCCTACCAGCTGCGCTGGAATGAGGACCGCACCTTCATGCAGACTTGGGGGCTGATTTTGATTTTTTAAATGGTTTGGATTTATTCCAGACTGGAGAAGGCTTCCAATTGGAAACCATTCCTTTAGGGGAAGGGTCAGGTTTCTGTTCCTTATTCTGACGAAAGGAACAAAAACGGTTAGCAGCCCTAAATTTACCCTTAGATTTTTTATCCTGAGGCAAAAAAGCTCCCTTCCCCCCCAGTGACAGTTGAAATAATAGAATCCAACTGAGAACCAAATAATTTATTACCTTGGAAAGAAAGAGATAGCAACGTTGATTTAGAAGTCATATCAGCTCAGCAGTCCAAGATTTAAGCCATAAAGCTCTTCTAGCTAAAATAGCTAAAGACATATATCTGACATCAATTCTAATGATATCAAAAATGGCATCACAAATGAAATTATTAGCATGTTTAATTAGCTTAACAATGCTATAAACATTATGATCTGGTACTTGTTGCGCTAAAGTTTCCAACCAAAAAGTTGAAGCAGCAGCAACATCAGCCAAAGAAATAGCAGGCCTAAGAAGATGACCTGAACATAAATAAGCCTTCCTTAGATAAGATTCAAGCTTCCTATCTAAGGGATCTTTAAAAGAATAGGAATAGTAGTACGCTTTGCAAGAGTAGAGATGGCCCCATCAACTTTGGGGATCTTTTCCCAAAACTCCAATTTATCAGTCGGCAAAGGATACAGTTTCTTAAACCTTGAAGGAGTAAATGAAGTACCCAGTCTATTCCATTCCCTAGAAATTACATCTGAAAAAGCATCAGGAACAGGAAAAACCTCTGGAATAACTACATGAGGTTTAAAAACCAAATTTAAATGTTTACTGGTTTTAATATCAAGAGGACTAGTCTCCTCCATATCTAATGCAATTAACACCTCCTTTAATAAGGAACGAATATACTCCATTTTAAATAAGTATGAAGATTTGTCAGTGTCAATATCTGAAGCAGAATCTTCTGAACCAGATAGATCCTCATCAGAGATAGATAAATAAGAATGCTGTCGGTCATTTAAAAATTCATCGAATTTATGAAGTTTTGAAAGACCTTTTACGTTTATTAGAAGGTGGTATAACAGACAGAGCCTTCTGAATAGAATTAGAAACAAATTCTCTCACATTAACAGGAATATCCTGAACATTAAATGTTGAAGGAACAACAACAGGTAATGCATTACTACTAATGGAAATATTGTCTGCGTTTGAAAGTTTATCATGACAACTAACACAAACTACAGCCGGAGGAACAGTTACCACAAGTTTACAACAAATGCACTTAGCTTTGGTAGAACCGACATCAGGCAGCAGGATTCCAGTAGTAGATTCTGAAACAGGGTCAGTTTGAGACATCTTGCAATATGTAATAGAAAAAACAACATATAAAGCAAAATTATCAATTTCCTTATATGACAGTTTCAGGAATGGGAAAAAATGCAAACAAAATAAGCCTCTGGAAACCATAGCAAAATGAAATAAGGACTTAAATAATGTCAAAAATCTGATGATAAGTATGACGCCCACAACTGACAAAATATTTTTTGGCGCCAAGATCGTCTGCAACAACACGAGCGTCATAGATGATGCAACTACGTGAAAACTCTCGGCACCAACTAAGACACCGGAAATGACAAAATTACGTCAACAAATGTAATTCTTGCGCCAAAAAAGTCTTGCGCCAAAAATGACGCAATAAATTATAGCATTTTGCGCTCCCGCGAGCCTAACAGCCCTCAATTTAGAAAAGAAAAATTTTCAGGTAAGAAAAAAATGTTCTTTTCTTTCTTCTTTTTTTTTTTTTAATATGCATTTCCCAAAATGAAACTGACAGTCTGTAAGAAGGAAATATACTGATTAACCTGAATCATGGCAAATATAAGTACAAAACATATATTTAGAACTTTACATATAAAGTGTCAAACCATAGCTGAGAGTGTCTTAAATAAAAGAAAACATACTTACCAAAAGACACTCATCTACATAAAGTAGATAGCCAAACCAGTACTGAAACGAGAATCAGTAGAGGTAATGCTATATAAGAGTATATCGTCGATCTGAAAAGGGAGGTAGGAGATGAATCTCTACGACCGATAACAGAGAACCTATGAAATAGATCTCCATTAGGATGACCATTGTATTCAATAGGTAATACTCCCTTCACATCGCTCTGTCATTCACTGCACTCTGAGCAGAACCGGGCTTCAGCATGCTGAGAAGCGCATATCAACGTAGAAATCTAGCACAAACTTACTTCACCACCTCCATAGGAGGCAACGTTTGTAAAACTGAATTGTGGGTGTGGTGTATTTATAGGCATTTTGAGGTTTGGGAAACTTTGCCCCTCCTGGTAGGAATGTATATCCCATACGTCACTAGCTCATGGACTCTTGCCAATTACATGAAAGAAACAAAGGCTACTCACTCAATACTCATCTTACTTGACCTCTCTGCTGCCATCCCCTTCTACTATGGACTCTCAGCTCTCTTGGGCTCTGTGACACTGGATTCACTTTTATCTCTCTAACAGATCCTTCTCCGTCTCTTTTGCTGGCGACTCCTCTCCATTGCCTTTGTCTGTTGAAGTACCTCAAAGGCTCTGCCCTGGATCCTCTACTCTTCTCCATTTACACTTCTTCACTGGGTAAACTTATCAACATCTATGGCTTCAACTACAACCTCTAGTGCATCCAACAGCAATCCCAGAGACATCGGACATGCAGCTGTCCACCCACACTTCCGCCAACCCCTCAACTCTGACAAAAGAAGACTTGAAATCGCTATGTACAAAAGAAGATATAAAAGAAATCATTGGGGAAGTCAAAAACTGGTATGGCGAACTTAAAAAGAATATATCAAAGGTCACTAATAGGGTGTCAACTTTGGAAGAGAACCACAACACCACCTTCAATGATATACATCATATTTCAAAACTGGTGTATGACCAGGAAGAAACTATATATCACTTATACCATGAGAGTTGGGGAGGGTCCACAGTGTGCAGATTTCTACAGGTGCGGGGGTGAGGGGGGGAAAGTAGGTTTAGCCTGTATATTCCATCTTCTCCTCCATGGAGGTTATCTTGTCATTCTATGTTGATGGGAGGAAGCGTTCCTCCTGAGACCTCTCTCCTTCTGTCAATTCTCACATCAGCGACTGCTTATCTGGCATTTCCTCCTGGATGACCTCTTACTACCTAAAAATTTTTTTCCCAAGACCAAACTATGTCTAATCCCCCCCTCTAACTCTACTCCAGTTTCTAGTTTTTCCATCACTGTTGGCGGCACCACTATCTCCCCATCACCCCAAGTCCGCTGCCTCGGAGTCACACTTAACTCAAATCTTTCCTTCATTCCCCACATCCAATTGCTCTCTTCATCCTGCCACAACCACCTACGCAATATCTACAAAATTCGTCCATTTCTGAGTGCTGAAACTACTCCCTGGTAATTTCCCGACGACTACTGTAATAAATTTCTATATGGCCACCTTCTCTCCCCTTCAATCCATCCTAAATGCCAGGCTAATCCACCTCTCTCGACGCTCTATTTCTGCTGCACCTCTCTGTGAGTCCCTTCACTGGCTCCCCATTCACAACAGAATTAAATTCAAAATTCTCACCCAGACCTACAAAGCCCACACCATTGCTGCCCCACCATACCTTTCCTCACTCATCAACAAACATACTCCAGCCCGCCCCCTAAGATCCAACAATGACCTCCTCGCATCCTCTACCATCACCTCCTCTCATTCTAGACTACAGGACTTCTCTCGGGCGGCACCAACCCTCTGGAACGCACTTATCTCAAGCTGTCAGACTTTCCCCTAACCTCTCCTCCTTTAAACGTTCCCTAAAGACCTTTTTGTTCAGGGAAGCTTATCACCCGACTCATTAACAAATTACCTTCACTTATCTAACAGTTGCCCTCATCTATCTCCTCACTAATTTCATTCTCACCTTTGCAGTCCCCATCTCCTGTTTCCCATCTAGATTGTAAGTTAACATGGGAATAGGGCACTTAATTCCCCATGTATTTGTCTGTAAAATGTTATCTTTTATTGAATTGTTTCTCCCTTGTACTTTTATCCTTGTACCCATGGGCAGCGCGGCGGAATCTGTTGGCGCTTTATAAATAAATAATAATAATGACATCCTCACTAGATCTGCGAACCACATCCTTCGCGGCCACGATGGAGCAATCAGTATTACTGATGCCTGCTTCTGCTTGATGCAGGCCACTCCCCGAAGGAGTGGTAATGGCGGAAAAAGGTAGATTAGACTGAACCTCCAAGGCATTGCTTTTGGTGTTGAGACGTGATGCCATCAGATCTATCTCCGGTGTCCCCCACATGCTGCATATCTCTGCAAACACTTTGGGATGGAGACCATTCCCCCGGATGAAAGGATTGTCTGCTGAGAAAATCCACTTCCCAGTTGTCTACACCCGGAATGTGGATTGCTGACAGCAAACAGTCGTGGGCCTCCGCCAACTCCAGAATCCAAGATACTTCCCTCATTGCTAGGGAGCTTCTCGTTCCCCCCTGATGGTTGATGTAAGCCACCGAGGTTATATTGTCTGATTGGAATCTGATAAACTGGGACGAACCCAGAACCAAGCCTTCAGAGCATTGTAGATTGCTCGAAGTTCCAGAATGTTAATCAGGAGGGAGCGTTCCTCTTGAAACCACAGGCCCTGTGCCTTCTTGGTACCCCAAACAGCTCCCCATACTGATTGACTTGTGTTCGTAGTCACAATCTCCCAGGATGGTCTTAGAAAGGATGTCCCTCGGGACAGATGATCTGGACAAAGCCACCAAGAGAGTGATTCTCTCGACAGGCTGTCCAGGGAAATCTGTCGAGACAGATCATTCGATCGCCATTCCACTGCCTCAGCATGCACAGCTGTAATTGCCTGAGACAGAACCTGGCGAAGGGAATTATGTCCATGCTGGACACCATGAGACCAATTACCTCCATACACTGAGCCACAGATGGCCTTAAAGGGACAGTATACACTCATTTTCATATAACTGCATGTAATAGACACTACTATAAAGAATAAGATGCACAGATACTGATATAAAAATCCAGTATAAAATGTTTTAAAAACGTACTTAGAACCTGTCAGTTTAGCTCTGTTGAAAAGGCAGTTGGAAAGCCCACTGCAAGTGGAAAATAAGACACTCCCCCCTCCCTCTTCTTTTGCATATGAAAAGACCCTTTACACAAACAGGAGCAAGCTGGAGAAGGTAGCTGACGGTATTCAAATTAAACTTTGGGGCTTGGTTAGGAGTCTGAAAATCAGAGCAATGTTATTTAAAAATAAGCAAAATTATAATTTAAAAAACAAACAAAAAACTTTATGGGCTTTATAAATAGATCATCTACAAAACATTTATGCAAAGAAAAAAATGAGCGTATAATGGCCCTTTAAGGAGGTCTGGAGGGCAAGAATTGCCGAAGCTAGCTTGCAATGTCTCTGACCTGTTAGAAATATCCTCATGAATATTGAGTCTATTATAGTACCCAAGAATTCTACCCTGGTGCTTGGAATAAGAGAACTCTTTTCTAAGTTTATATTCCATCCGTGAGATCGAAGAAGAGAAGAGATATCGAATGGTCCTCTGCTAGACAAAAGGATGGTGCTTGAACCAGAATGTCATCCAAGTAGGGAGCTACTGCTATACCCTGGGTTCTGGCGACGGCCAGGAGAGCCCCTAGAACCTTTGTAAAGATTTGTGGAGCAGTATCTAGACCAAACGGAAGTGAAATGAACTGGAATTGCTGATTTTTCTTCGTTCTCTTGCTATCTTTATTTGAAAAAGAACGCATCAAAGCTTTTTTTTGGTTTAAGACTCTGGACAGCACTTTTTTATTGGTGGATGAATTTATACACCAATCAGCAAGGACAACCCAGGTTGTTCACCAAAAATGGGCCAGCATCTAAACTTACATTCTTGCATTTCAAATAAAGATACCAAGAGAATGAAGAAAATTTGATAACAGGAGTAAATTAGAAAGTTGCTTAAAATTTCATGCACTACATGAATCACAAAAGGAAAAATGTGGGTTCAGTGTCCATTTAAGGTCTAGAATCGGGCAGAAAGATCCCTCCTTCTTTGGGACCACGAACAGGTTTGAATAGTATCCCAACCTCTTTCTGCGATAGGAACCGGAACAATGACCCCTAAGGAGGACAGATCTCGCACGCACCCCAGAAAGGCCTGGTCTGGAAGACAGGCTTGAGAGGAGAAATCTGCCCTTGGATGGATGAGATTTGAAACCCATCTTGTATCCCTGAGCTATGACCTCCAGGACCCAATGGATCCTGCACGTCCCTGAACCAAGCGTCTGAAAACAGCGACAGTCTGCCCCCTACACGATCCAGCGCCGGATTAGGGGCCGCCCCTTCATGCCGGCTTAGTCTCGGCGGGATTCTTGCTCTGCTTGGATTTATTCCAGGATTGAGCCGGCTTCCAAGTGCTCTTAGTTTGATCTGGATTAGAGGACTGCTGACGTTGGGACTTTTCAGAACGAAAATTAGATCCTTGTTCTTTTTTTCCTGCACCCCTGCCCCCTGTAACCGTGGAGATAATAGAGTCCAGGCCTGGACCAAATAAAATATTTCCCTTAAAGGGAAAGTAGTCTAGACTTAGAAGTCATGTCCGCAGGCCAAGACTTCAGCCACAGCGCCCGATAGCGAAGGTTAACCCCTTTAGTACTTCTTAGACATTTGTTGATGCATATGGAACATAGTTGAAAGGGCGGGCATACCAAGGCCTCCTCACAATATAGACAGGTATTACTATTAGGGATAGAGGGAGTACCCTCAAGCATATTTAGAAATCATCCATAGCTTTAGCTAATAACAGTAGGACACAGAATAAATTATCTTTTTATTTATCATAAAACGGCACCTTTATACTCCCAATGTCTTGGGCACTCACCACCTCCTAGACCCAGGCAAACAAAGAAACAAACGTCTTCTCCGACAGCGAGCTCGATCAGGAAAGGGAAAACGAAAGTGTGACCACACCTGGTCATGTGGTTCACAAGACAGTATAGCTCCTGCTATGAGAAAAAGCGCGCTAAGCTACAAGTTGTGCAGCGTTCAAAGTGAAAGTAAAAACCTGTGTGTTCCGTTACAGCATAAAAGTCTAAGGCCTAGATTTGGAGTTTGGCGGTAGATGGGCTGTTAAAGCTACGCGGGCTTTTTTCTGGCCGCACCATAAAATTAACTCTGGTATCGAGAGTTCAAAAAAATGCTGCGTTAGGCTCCAAAAAAGCGTAGAGCATTTTTACCGCAAATGCAACTCTCGATACCAGAGTTGCTTACGGACGCGGCCAGCCTCAAAAACGTGCTCGTGCACGATTCTCCCATAGGAAACAATGGGGCTGTTTGAGCTTAAAAAAAACCTAACACCTGCAAAAAAGCAGCGTTCAGCTCCTAACGCAGCCCCATTGTTTCCTATGGGGAAACACTTCCTACGTCTGCACCTAACACTCTAACATGTACCCCGAGTCTAACACCCCTACCCTTACACTTATTAACCCCTAATCTGCCGCCCCCGCTATCGCTGACCCCTGCATTATATTATTAACCCCTAATCTTCCGCTCCGTAAACCGCCGCAACTTACATTATCCCTATGTACCCCTAATCTGCTGCCCCTAACACCGCCGACCCCTATATTATATATATTAACCCCTAACCTGCCACCCACAACGTCGCCGCCAGCTACTTACAATAATTAACCCCTAATCTGCCGAGCGGACCTGAGCGCTACTATAATAAAGTTATTAACCCCTAATCCGCCTCACTAACCCTATCATAAATAGTATTAACCCCTAATCTGCCCTCCCTAACATCGCCGACACCTAACTTCAATTATTAACCCCTAATCTGACGACCGGAGCTCATCGCTACTATAATAAATGGATAAACCCCTAAAGCTAAGTCTAACCCTAACACTAACACCCCCCTAACTTAAATATAATTTAAATCTAACGAAATTAATTAACTCTTATTAAATAAATTATTCCTATTTAAAGCTAAATACTTACCTGTAAAATACATCCTAATATAGCTACAATATAAATTATAATTATATTGTAGCTATTTTAGGATTAATATTTATTTTACAGGCAACTTTGTAATTATTTTAACTAGGTACAATAGCTATTAAATAGTTAAGAACTATTTAATAGCTACCTATTTAAAATAATAACAAAATTACCTGTAAAATAAATCCTAACCTAAGTTATAATTAAACCTAACACTACCCTATAAATAAATTAATTAAATAAAATACCTACAATTACCTACAATTAACCTAACACTACACTATCAATAAATAAATTAAATACAATTGCTACAAATAACTACAATTACATAAACTAGCTAAAGCCAATCAGATTGAGCTCGCATTCTATTGGCTGTTCCGATCAGCCAATAGAATGCGAGCTCAATCTGATTGGCTGATTGGATCAGCCAATCGGATTGAACTTGATTCTGATTGGCTGATTCCATCAGCCAATCAGAATATTCCTACCTTAATTCCGATTGGCTGATAGAATCCTATCAGCCAATCGGAATTCGAGGGACGCCATCTTGGATGACGTCCCTTAAAGGAACCGTCATTCGTCGGGAGACGCCGGAAGAAGAGGATGGATCCGCATCGGCTGATTCAAGATGGACCCGCTCCGCACCGGATGGAAGAAGATCGAAGATGCCGCTTGGAGAAGATGTTTGCCGGTCCGGATGTCCTCTTCTTGCCGGATAGGAGGAAGACTTTGGAGCCTCTTCTGGACCTCTTCAGCACCGGATGCCAGGACGGATCGGTGATACCTGGATGGTGAAGACAAGGTAGGAAGATCTTCAGGGGCTTAGTGTTAGGTTTATTTAAGGGGGGTTTGGGTTAGATTAGGGGTATGTGGGTGGTGGGTTGTAATGTTGGGGGGGGGGGATTGTATGTTTTTTTTTACAGGCAAAAGAGCTGATTTTCTTGGGGCATGCCCCGCAAAGGGCCCTGTTCAGGGCTGGTAAGGTAAAAGAGCTTTTAACTCTATTAATTTAGAATAGGGTAGGGCATTTTGTTATTTTGGGGGTCTTTGTTATTTTATTAGGGGGCTTAGAGTAGGTATAATTAGTTTAAAATTGTTGTAATATTTTTCTTATGTTTGTAAATATTTTTTTATTTTTTGTAACTTAGTTATTTTTTATTTTTTGTACTTTAGTTAGTTTATGTAATTGTAGTTATTTGTAGCAATTGTATTTAATTTATTTATTGATAGTGTAGTGTTAGGTTAATTGTAGGTAATTGTAGGTATTTTATTTAATTAATTTATTGATAGGGTAGTGTTAAGTTTAATTATAACTTAGGTTAGGATTTATTTTACAGGTAATTTTGTTATTATTTTAACTAGGTAACTATTAAATAGTTCTTAACTATTTAATAGCTATTGTACCTGGTTAAAATAATTACCAAGTTGCCTGTAAAATAAATATTAATCCTAAAATAGCTACAATATAATTATAATTTATATTGTAGCTATATTAGGATGTATTTTACAGGTAAGTATTTAGCTTTAAATAGGAATAATTTATTTAATAAGAGTTAATTAATTTCGTTAGATTTAAATTATATTTAAGTTAGGGGGGTGTTAGTGTTAGGGTTAGACTTAGCTTTAGGGGTTAATCCATTTATTATAGTAGCGATGAGCTCCGGTCGTCAGATTAGGGGTTAATAATTGAAGTTAGGTGTCGGCGATGTTAGGGAGGGCAGATTAGGGGTTAATACTATTTATGATAGGTTTAGTGAGGCGGATTAGGGGTTAATAACTTTATTATAGTAGCGCTCAGGTCCGCTCGGCAGATTAGGGGTTAATAAGTGTAGGCAGGTGTCGGCGACGTTGAGGGGGGCAGATTAGGGGTTAATAAATATAATATAGGGGTCGGCGGTGTTAGGGGCAGCAGATTAGGGGTACATAAGGATAACCTAGGTGGCGGCGCTTTGCGGTCGGCAGATTAGGGGTTAATTATTGTAAGTAGCTGGCGGCGACGTTGTGGGGGGCAGGTTAGGGGTTAATAAATATAATACAGGGGTCGGCGGGGTTAGGGGCAGCAGATTAGGGGTACATAAGTATAACGTAGGTGGCGGTCGGCAGATTAGGGGTTAAAAAAATTTAATCGAGTGGCGGCGATGTGGGGGGACCTCGGTTTAGGGGTACATAGGTAGTTTATAGGTGTTAGTGTACTTTAGGGTACAGTAGTTAAGAGCTTTATGAACCGGCGTTAGCCCAGAAAGCTCTTAACTCCTGCTTTTTTCCTGCGGCTGGAGTTTTGTCGTTAGATGTCTAACGCTCACTTCAGAAACGACTCTAAATACCGGAGTTAGAAAGATCTCATTGAAAAGATAGGATACGCAATTGACGTAAGGGGATCTGCGGTATGGAAAAGTCGCGGCTGAAAAGTGAGCGTTAGACCCTTTAATCACTGACTCCAAATACCGGCGGTAGCCTAAAACCAACGTTAGGAGCCTCTAACGCTGGTTTTCACGGCTACCGCCGAACTCTAAATCTAGGCCTAAGAGACCAATAAATCTCCACATAAAGCAGCATAAAATCAAAGTATCACATTTGAGTAATCCCCACTGTTCAATAACCTCCCTCAGGAGCTATTAACCCAAGATTCTATTAAGATAAAAGGAGCCACACTGTGACCCTGTCTTCTAGTGTTTTCAGCATATGTTTCATATTCAAAACGATCTTACCAGAATCCATGCTGTGGAACAGAAACACAGCCTCTCAAGTGTGACAGTCTTGTAGCATCGTTCCTGACTTGAGTGAAGAAAAAGCAGACCGTGAAACTCGTCAACAATGGTTGCTTAAGGAGCTGTTAGCAGGCAGTCTGGATGGGTTCGCAGGAAGACTCTCCCTGCATCTCCAGACTCTAACTTTTGTCAATGCTCTCACTGAGAGGCTGACAAGACTACTTAAAACTTCAGTCCCATATCGAAGGGCATATACCCCTCCTGAGGAACAACTCCGAAATCTTGACACTTCTCTGCTTTCCTCCTGTGACGAAAGGCAAAGAAGGTCTGGGGGATGGGGGAAGTGGGAGAGGTATTTAAGCCTTTGGCTGGGGTGTCTTTGCCTCCTCCTGGTGGCCAGGGTCAGTATTTCCCAACAGTAAGGAATGAAACTATGGACTTTCCTTATGTTAAGAAGGAAATAAGCATGAAGAGCCAGCTCCCCCACTAAAAGAAGGTGAAGAATGTTGGTATCTTCCTTCATTTGGCGTCTATCATCCACGCAAACCAGGTCAAATAAGAGTTGTGTTTGATTCAAGTGCACAGTATGAGTGTGTCTTACTGGACCTAACCTTACTAACAGTCTCTTAGGAGTATTGATCAGGTTCAGGAAAAAAAAACTGTAGCATTTATGGCCGACATAAAACAGATGTTCTATTGTTTCACTGTTCAAGAAGACAATAGGTTTCTGTGGCATCTGTGGTAATGATACTAGTGCTGAGATAATAGATTATCGCATGAGTGCATGTCTTCGGCAACAGTCCATCACCTGCAGTGGCAATATATGGACTGAAGAGGACAGCTCAAGAAGGAGAAAGGGAATATGGAACAGATGCCAGACAATATATAGAAAGAGACTTCTATGTGGATGATAGAATCAAGTCTGTACCTACAGATGAAGAAGCCATTGATCTGCTTAAAAGAACACAAAACTAAGGCTTCGTAAAATAGTCTCAAACAGGAGCAAGGTGTTGAAAGCCTTTCCTCCTGCAGACTATTGTCTTCTTGAACCATGCAACTGTTCTTCTTGAACCATGCATACATAGAAGACAATAAATCTATATATAGATACACCACCAGTACAACAAAGTCTGCTGAGGAAATCCGCTTCCCAGTTGTCCACACCCGGAATGTGGATCACTGAGAGCGAACAAATGCGGGTCTCTCCCACACCAGAATCCGAGATACTTCCCTCAAAACTAGGGAGCTTTTTGTTCCCCCCCTGATAGTTGATGTAAGCCACCAAGGATATATTGTTTGATTGGAATCTGATTAACTGGGACGAACCCAGCCTTCCTGACAGACTCACAACCGTAGTCACAATCACCCAGGATGGTCTTGAGACGGACGTCCCTCAGGAGAAGTGATCTGGACAAAACCACCAAGAGAGCGATTTTCCCGATTGGTTGTCCAGAGAAATCTGTTGAGACAGATCTGAATGATCGCCGTTCCATGCGCAGTTGCAAAAGTCTGAGGTGAAACCTGACAAAGGAAATGATGTCCAAGCTGGAAACCATGAGACCAATCACCTCCATACACCGAGCCACAGATGGCCTTAAGGAGATCTGGAGGACAAGACATGGTGAAGCTAGCTTGCAACATCTCCGGTCTGTTAGAAATATTCTCATGTCTATGGAGACTATTACAGTACCCGAGAATTCTACCCTGGTACAAGCTTTTTCTTGTCTCCCTCCATTAGACAAGAAAACTCTCTCTAGATTATCTGCCATCCAAGG
Organism: Bombina bombina; assembly: GCF_027579735.1. Lineage (NCBI taxonomy): Eukaryota > Metazoa > Chordata > Amphibia > Anura > Bombinatoridae > Bombina > Bombina bombina. The sequence goes on from NC_069500.1 coordinate 861,531,888, forward strand.
GAACGAAGAAGACAGAGGAGAAATTCTGAATGGTCCACTCTTCAAAAAATTTCTTTAGCTAGACCAAACGGAAGGGCAATAAACTGGAAGTGCTGGTCGAGGAATGCAAACCTTAGGAACTGGAAGTGGTCGTTGAGGATTGGTACGAGATGGGAGCATCCTTCAGATCTATAGTGGTCATGAACTACCCCTCTCAAACGAGGGGAAGAATGGACCTTATTGTCTCCATCTTAAACGAGGGGATATTTAAAAACCTGCTTAAGCGTTTGAGGTCCAGAATCGGACGTAAAGTTCCCTCCTTCTTAGGGACCAGGAAAAGGTTTGAAAAGTATCCCAAACCGTTCACTGTGATAGGCACTGGGACAATAACTCCTAGAGGACAGATCCCTTACACACCTCAGAAAGGCTTCCCTCCTTTCTGGTCAGGAAGACAGGAGGAATCTGCCCTTGAGTGGCTGAGACTTAAAACCTATCTTGTAACCCTGAGATATGACTTCGAGGACCCATGGATCCTGCACGTCCCTGAACCAAGCGACTGAAAAGAGCAACATACTGCCCCATACACGATCCAGAAGAGGACCGGGGACCGCCCATTCGTGCCGACGTAGGATCGTCGGGGGCGCTTCTTGCTCTGCTTGGATTTAATCCAGGACTGAGCCGGCTTCCAAGAGCTTTTGGTTTGATCTGGCTTAGCGGAGGACTGCTGACATGGGCTTTATCAGAACGAAAATTGTCCCTTAGATCAGTTCATATACTCTTGCGATAGGAGGACACCCTTGACCCCTGTGACCATGGAGACAATTGAGTCCAGGCGTGGACCAGACAAAATCATTCCCTTAAAGGGAGGTAAGAAGTCAAGACTTAGAAGTCATATTCGCTAACCATGACTTCAGTCAGAGCCCAATGAGCCTGAACAGAAAAAGCTGAAGCCAAAGCATTCAAGCGAATAAACTGCCTAATAGCAGCACAAATAAAAGAATTAACAACCCTCAAGGCCGTAAATCTTTTCAGAGTAAAGTCGAGGGGATCCTTCACCCCGATCAAATCCTATAAGAAATCACACCAGAAGGTAGTTTCTCCAGTAAACGCGGCCACTGCCGCCGCTGGTTAAAACAAATATCCCATATGTTGAAACATCTTTCTTAACAGAGTTTCCATCTTTTATTCATGGGCTCCTTAAACGAAGAACTATCCTCAAGCGGGATAGTAGTAAGTTTAGCAAGGGTGAAGATAACTCCATCACATTTAGGGATGGAACCTCACAACTCTATTGAGAGTCCAGGACTGGGGACAATTTGTTAAAGGGAGAAGAGGGGGAAAAGGAATCCAATCCTGTCCTCTTCATTTTTAATAATGTTCGCCATCTAACAGCGAGCCACCCTATCCTCAAACTCTAATCCAATTTAGGAATTAAAGGTTCAGCAGGCAATTTGGCCACTGGAACCTCTAAATTTGCCAAAAACTTCCTTTAGAAGAAAGCGCAAATTCCTAAACTAAAGTCTGGTTCCTCTGCAGCCGGAGGTTTAGAATGTTCATACTCTGAAGTCTCCGAAAGAACTTCATCCTCTGATAACCCTCAGTTAAATCCAATAAATTATCTGATGTACTCTGGGAAGGAGTGCAATATGTAAACTTTCGCTTGCGCTTAGCAGGGCCAGGTAAAGCATTAAAGGCCGCAGACAACGCCGTCTGAATTGCACAGTAACGTCTGGTGAAAAAAAGGCCCCCTCCAGATGGAGGATCAGCAATGCTACGGGAAAACTGCATGTGCAGAGATATAAGAATGTAGGGTACGCACCTCACTAGATGACAACTCCTCAGAGGTGGACGATTCACATTATCAAGGCATATGGAACATAATTAAGAGGACGGAACTAAGACCCCCTCACCATATAAACAGGAATTACTTATTAGGAATAGAGGGAGTGCCCTCTAAAGTAACAGAATCCTCCATTGCTAGTGCAATAACCAGAGAAAAAAAATGGCACCCTTATACCCCAATGGCTTGAGCACTTACCACCTCCTATGACCCAGACAATACAGAGATTTATGACTTCTCTCTGATAGACAACCGGTCCTGAAAAAAGGAATGAATCACATGGTGCACAATGCAGGACCGTTGTCCTAAAGTAATCCGTCTACCATAGAAATGCGTATACTACGTCACTTCCGGTGACGTATAATCAGCTGGTGGATGTTTGTGGCGCTCACTGTGCATGCGCTAGAGGCCCAAACTTCTTAAAACAGCTGATGAGAATACGAGCAATTATATGGCACGCGCACGTTACTGGTTACAAAATCAGACTGAACAAGCGGTCTGTCATTAGATTTTGTAACCAGAAAGGGTCGCAGAATATGTACACCACCACATAACGGTCACCTTTTACTAGTTCAAGGCCTGATTTTACATACATTATTACTTTTGTCAAACAGAATCGTTTTTTAATAAAGTTATTATTGGTGGCTTATGACATTTATACTAATGACTTATCTAGCACTGGCTTGCACACAGAGAGCTCATAATACGACTATATATGATTGTGCATTTTGGCTACTTAGTTGTATAGGCTAATGGTAACTTTTGATTGCAGCTGTGCTTTTTCCTTCATATTTATAAATAGCTAATATGTGTATTATGTACTGTACAGTGTGTGTAGCATACAGTGTATTCTGTACTGTACAGTTTGTGTAGTATACAGTGTATTATGTACTGTACAGTGTGTGTAGTATACAGTGTATTATGTACTGTACAGTGTGCATAGTATACAGTGTATTATGTACTGTACAGTGTGCGTAGTATACAGTGTATTATGTACTGTACAGTGTGCATAGTATACAGTGTATTATGTACTGTACAGTGTGTGTAGTATACAGTGTATCGTGTACTGTACAGTGTGTGTAGTATACAGTATATTATGTACTGTACAGTGTGTGAAGTATACAGTGTATTATGTACTGTACAGTGTATTCTGTACAGTGTGTGTAGTATACAGTGTATTCTCTACAGTGTGTGTAGTATACAGGGAGTGCAGAATTATTAGGCAAGTTGTATTTTTGAGGATTAATTTTATTATTGAACAACAACCATGTTCTCAATGAACCCAAAAAACTCATTAATATCAAAGCTGAATAGTTTTGGAAGTAGTTTTTAGTTTGTTTTTATTTATAGCTATTTTAGGGGGATATCTGTGTGTGCAGGTGACTATTACTGTGCATAATTATTAGGCAACTTAACAAAAAACAAATATATACCCATTTCAATTATTTATTTTTACCAGTGAAACCAATAGAAAATCTCAACATTCACAAATATACATTTCTGACATTCAAAAACAAAACAAAAACAAATCAGTGACCAATATAGCCACCTTTCTTTGCAAGGACACTCAAAAGCCTGCCATCCATGGATTCTGTCAGTGTTTTGATCTGTTCACCATCAACATTGCGTGCAGCAGCAACCACAGCCTCCCAGACACTGTTCAGAGAGGTGTACTGTTTTCCCTCCTTGTAAATCACACATTTGATGATGGACCACAGGTTCTCAATGGGATTCAGATCAGGTGAACAAGGAGGCCATGTCATTAGATTTTCTTCTTTTATACCCTTTCTTGCCAGCCACGCTGTGGAGTACTTGGACGCGTGTGATGGAGCATTGTCCTGCATGAAAATCATGTTTTTCTTGAAGGATGCAGACTTCTTCCTGTACCACTGCTTGAAGAAGGTGTCTTCCAGAAACTGGCAGTAGGACTGGGAGTTGAGCTTGACTCCATCCTCAACCCGAAAAGGCCCCACAAGCTCATCTTTGATGATACCAGCCCAAACCAGTACTCCACCTCCACCTTGCTGGCGTCTGAGTCGGACTGGAGCTCTCTGCCCTTTACCAATCCAGCCACGGGCCCATCCATCTGGCCCATCAAGACTCACTCTCATTTCATCAGTCCATAAAACCTTAGAAAAATTAGTCTTGAGATATTTCTTGGCCCAGTCTTGACGTTTCAGCTTGTGTGTCTTGTTCAGTGGTGGTCGTCTTTCAGCCTTTCTTACCTTGGCCATGTCTCTGAGTATTGCACACCTTGTGCTTTTGGGCACTCCAGTGATGTTGCAGCTCTGAAATATGGCCAAACTGGTGGCAAGTGGCATCTTGGCAGCTGCACGCTTGACTTTTCTCAGTTCATGGGCAGTTATTTTGCGCCTTGGTTTTTCCACACGCTTCTTGCGACCCTGTTGAATATTTTGAATGAAACGCTTGATTGTTCGATGATCACGCTTCAGAAGCTTTGCAATTTTAAGAGTGCTGCATCCCTCTGCAAGATATCTCACTATTTTTGACTTTTCTGAGCCTGTCAAGTCCTTCTTTTGACCCATTTTGCCAAAGGAAAGGAAGTTGCCTAATAATTATGCACACCTGATATAGGGTGTTGATGTCATTAGACCACACCCCTTCTCATTACAGAGATGCACATCACCTAATATGCTTAATTGGTAGTAGGCTTTCGAGCCTATACAGCTTGGAGTAAGACAACATGCATAAAGAGGATGATGTGGTCAAAATACTCATTTGCCTAATAATTCTGCACTCCCTGTACAGTGTATTCTGTACTGTAGTGTGTTTTGTATACAGTGTATTCTGTACTGTACAGTGTGTGTAGTATACAGTGTATTATGTACTGTACAGTGTGTGTAGTATACAGTGTATTCTGTACTGTAGTGTGTGTAGTATACAGTGCATTCTGTACTGTACAGTGTGTGTAGTATACAGTGTATTCTGTACTGTACAGTGTGTGTAGTATACAGTGTATTCTGTACTGTACAGTGTGTGTAGTATACAGTGTATTATGTACTATACAGTGTGTGTAGTATACAGTGTATTATGTACTGTACAGTGTATGTAGTATACAGCATATTATGTACTGTACAGTGTGTGTAGTATACAGCATATAATGTACTGTACAGTGTGTGTAGTATACAGTGTATTCTGTACAAGTGACTGTTGAGTGATTTTAACCCCTTAGCTTCCAAAAAAGACTGCAACACTATTTCATTTTTGCATTAATTATTATAATTTTGATAACATTTCATACTACATGGGTCTGATTGTCACGAAGTCTTGATCAGGATTGCTATACAATGTGATCTAGGTAAAGTGTGTTTATCTGAGTTTAGATAATTTTAACCCAATCCTTCTCTTTTTTGTCCTAAGAAAACTAAAGGTGCGTAAATAGATATTAAAGTAATTGTATATGTGTATAGTATATATCAGCAATTGACCTCTGTATTGGGAAATTTTACAAAATTGAACACCGGGGGTCTAAAATAATCCGTCTACCATAGGAATGTGTCCACCACGTCACTTCCGGTGATGTGTAATTAGCTGCTGGAGGTTTGTGGCGCTCACTGCGCATGCGCTAGAGGCCCAACCTCCAACAAACAGCTGATTTACACGGGTAGAGGAAATATATGCCACCACATTCCACCTGATTCCACATTCCAATCAGACGGAACAAGCTGTCTGTCATCGGATTTTGTAACCAGAAAGTGCGCCAGATGGGTTAAACAATCTGTACACCACCACACAACGGCTGCAATGACTTTCATAACGATTAACCCCTTACTGTGCAGGGCTAACAAGCCTTTTTTTCTTACCGCTCACTTAAGCCAACGCTGGTATTACGAGTTTTCTGAAATCGGCATTAACCTCAGAAAAGTGAGCGTTGAGCAAAATTTAGCTCCACATCTCACCTCAATACCAGCGTTGCTTACGGTAGCGGTAAGCTGGCAAAACGTGCTCGTGCACGATTTCCCAATAGGAAACAATGGGGCTGAGCTGGCTGAAAAAAAAACTAACACCTACAAAAAAAGCAGCGTTCAGCTCCTAACACAGCCCCATTGTTTCCTATGGGGAAATAAAAGTTATGTCTGCACCTAACACCCTAACATGAACCCCGAGTCTAAACACCCCTAATCTTACACTTATTAACCAGTAATCTGCCGCCCCCGCTATGGTTGACACCTACATTATATTATTAACCCCTAATCTGCCGCTCCGGACACCGCCACCACCTACATTATACTTATGAACCCCTAATCTACTGCCCCCAACATCGCCGACACCTACATTATATTTATTAACCCCTAATCTGCACCCCCAACGTCGCTGCTATGATATTAAATTTATTAACCCCTAAACCTAAATCTAATCCTAAGTCTAACCCCCCCTAACTTAAATATAATTTAAATTAAACAAAATAAATTTAACATAATTAAATAAATTAATCCTTTTTAAAACTAAATACTTACCGATAAAATAAACCCTAAGCTAGCTACAATATAACTAATAGTTACATTGCAGCTAGCTTATGATTTATATTTATTTTACAAGCAACTTTGTATTTATTTTAACTAGGTACAATAGTTATTAAATAGTTATTAACTATTTAATAACTACCTAGCTAAAATAAGTACAAAATTACCTGTAAAATAAACCCTAACCTAAATTACAATTACACCTAACACTACACTATAATTAAACTAATTACCTAAACTACTTACAATTAAATAAAACTAAATTACGAACCCCCCCAACTAAATTACAGAAAAAAAAGAATTACAATAATTTTAAACTAATTACACCTAATCTAATCTCCCTAATAAAATAAAAAAGCCCCCCAAAATAATAAAATTCCCTACCCTATTCTAAATTACAAATAGCCCTTAAAAGGGCCTTTTGCGGGGCATTGCCCCGAAGTAATCAGCTCTTTCACCTGTAAAAAAATATACAATACCCCCCCAACATTAAAACAAACCACCCACACACCCAACCCTACTCTAAAACCCACCCAATCCCCTCTTAAAAAAACCTAACACTACCCCCTTGAAGATCACCCTACCTTGAGCCGTCTTCACCCAGCCAGGCACAAGTGGTCCTCCAGAGGGTCCGAAGTCTTCATCCTATCCGGCCAGAAGAGGACATCCAGACCGGCAGAAGGCTTCATCCAGGCGGCATCTTTTATCTTCATCCTTCCAGAGCGGAGCGGGTCCATCTTCAAGACATCCGACGCGGAGTATCCTCTTCATCCGACGGCCGACGACTGAATGACTGGTCCTTTAAATGACGTCATCCAAGATGGCGTCCCTTGAATTCCAATTGGCTGATAGAATCCTATCAGCCAATCGGAATTAAGGTAGGAAAAATCCTATTGGCTGATGCAATCAGCCAATAGGATTGAAGTTCAATCCAATTGGCTGATCCAGTCAGCCAATAGGATTGAGCTTGCATTCTATTGGCTGTTCCAATCAGCCAATAGAATGCAAGGTCAATCCTATTGGCTGATTGCATCAGCCAATAGGATTTTTCCTACCTTAATTCCGATTGACTGATAGGATTCTATCAGCCAATCGGAATTCAAGGGACGCCATCTTGGATGACGTCGTTTAAAGGACCAGTCATTCAGTCGTCGGCCGTCGGATGAAGAGGATGCTCTGCGTCGGATGTCTTGAAGATGGACCTGCTCCGCTCCGGAAGGATGAAGATAGAAGATGCCGTCTGGATGTCCTCTTCTGGCTGGATAGGATGAAGACTTCGGACCCTCTGGAGGACCACTTGTGCCCGGCTGGGTGAAGACGGCTCAAGGTAGGGTGATCTTCAAGGGGGTAGTGTTAGGTTTTTTTAAGGGGTGATTGGGTGGGTTTTAGAGTAGGGTTGGGTGTGTGGGTGGTGGGTTTTAATGTTGGGGGGGTATTGTATTTTTTTTTTTTTTTACAGATGAAAGAGCTGATTACTTTGGGGCAATGCCCCGCAAAAGGCCCTTTTAAGGGCTATTTGTAATTTAGTATAGTGTAGGGAATTTTATTATTTTGGGGGGCTTTTTATTTTATTAGGGGGATTAGATTAGGTGTAATTAGTTTAAAATTCTTGTAATTTTTTTTTTTTCTCTGTAATTTAGTGGGGGGGTTTTCTTCGTAATTTAGTTAATTTAATTGTAATTAATTGTAGTTAGTTTAGGTAATTAGTTTAATTATAGTGTAGTGTTAGGTGTAATTGTAACTTAGGTTAGGGTTTATTTTACAGGTAATTTTGTACTTATTTTAGCTAGGTAGTTATTAAATAGTTAATGACTATTTAATAACTATTGTACCTAGTTAAAATAAATACAAAGTTGCCTGTAAAATAAATATAAATCCTAAGCTAGCTACAATATAACTATTAGTTATATTGTAGCTAGCTTAGGGTTTATTTTATCGGTAAGTATTTAGTTTTAAATAGGATTAATTTATTTAATTATGTTAAATTTATTTTGTTTAATTTAATATAGTAGCGGCGACGTTGGGGGTCGGAAGATTAGGGGTTAATAAAATTTAGCTAATGTTTGTGAGGCGGGAGTGCGGCGGTTTAGGGGTTAATATATTTATTAAAGTGGCGGCGATGTCCGGTCAGCAGGTTAGGGGTTAAACATTTTAGTTAAGTGTTTCCCATGTGGGGGGGAGGGCTCGGTTTAGGGGTTAATAGGTAGTTTAATCTCGCCGAATGTAAAGCCTAAATATTTCTGACTGTGCAAATAAGAAAAGATGATTGACAGAAGGTGACTGAGTGATCTTCAGAAGGTAAAGGGTTGATAATTCTGATTGTACAAATAAGAAAAGATGATTGACAGAGGGTGACTGAGTGATCTTGAGAATATAAAGGCAGAAATCCCAACTTGCAAAAACTCATTATAGGGAGGTGGCTTCACCCTCTACTGCGCGCCCCCCCCCAGTTATATATTGGACACCTTGAAACCCTAAATAAGATAGAGGCTTATCATTGAAGTAGCTTCCCACTAAAGTCACATTAAAAAAGTAGCTTTATTGCACAACCACATACAACAAACCTATTTTCCAGTGACGCTTGTTGAACGCTTTAATATTTTAGAATACAAAGTGTAATTATGTGCAGTAAATAAGGTAGTATTTGTGTTTTATTTTATTAAAATCAGTGGGGGCTTTTTGGTTACTGATGCATGCTTTGAGGGTTCTTTAACATCCCAGCAACTAAAGGCATTCCTTAAAGAAACACTTTTCCGGATTTGGGCCACATTGGATCATGGTACTTGGAGTTTCAGGGAGATTGCATTCCATTTTCTGGCATCAGGGAGTCGCTATTACAATCAGGGAGTGTTGGCAAGTCTGTAAAGGGTTAATATTTCTGACTGTGCAAATAAGAAAAGATGATTGACAGAGGGTGACTGAGTGATCTTGAACCTGTGTACATGTTTGACTCTAAATGTGTGTCTGTGTGAGTCACCAAAACTGTAATGGCTTCTCCAGTTACGATTACATTCTTATTGAAATGTGAGTGAAGGTATGTCTATGGAGCGCATGCGAGTCAGGGAGTGTGTCCCTGAGTGGTTATTCTCTTAAATGCAATTTATTTTCATGATTCAGATATAGCATACAATTTTAAAAAAAACTTTCTAATTTACTTCTATTATCTATTTTGTTTTTTCCTCTTGGAATCCTTTGTTGAAAAGCATACATAGGTAGGCTGAGAGCAGTCGTGCCCTGCCAGGAGCCGATTATTGGCTGCACAAATATCCTCTTGTCATTGGTTCACCCAATGTGTTCAGCTAGCTTCCTGCAGTGCAATGCTGCTCCTTCAACAAAGAGTACCAAAGGAATTAAGCAAATTTGATCATTGAAATTAATTGTAAAGTTGTTTCAAATTGTATGTTCTCTCTAAAACATGAAAGAAAAATGTTGGGTTTCATATCCCTTCAAACCAATTGTGTGCCAGAGGCCAGCAATACTTTGCAATGCAATAAGTTTAACCCCTTAAAGGGATAGTTGTTGGTATGAAACTATTTTACATTCTCTCACAGATAAGGCGACAACTTATTAACATTATTTTACTTCCAAAAATGTTATAGGGGTTTTAAATAAGGGCTACCAACAATAGGAGAGCCATATTTTATGGTGTACAATCTCTGTTTTAACCACAGACTTTCCCAAGCTAGCACTTATACATGAGCGGTATTTACTAAATAACAAATTAAAGGAGTATTCAGTAAATATCATTTAAAAAAACAAAGGCCTAGTTATAGTAAATAACAGTGTATTGGGTTAAAGCACAAGTGTGGTTGAGTTAGCCTTTGCATATACTAAATATATTATTTTTAAAAAAAAAGTGTTTGGTCAAACTGGCTTTTATGTACAGTTAGCACAAAAGTTAGCTTTGCCTGTAACCTCCGAAACGCGTAGAGCTGCCCACACTCTTATTATACACTGTGTTTTGGACCACACAGTTCACAAACGGGAGCCGGCACAAACTGTTTTTAAGAAGCCGCATCCTTTGAATTAATTTGCCGCCAAACGGTATAAATTGACAAACTCAGCCGGTAACGGCTCAAAGTATTCAGCAATGTCTATAGACTGAGATCAATTCATTATTGCTGCTACTTGCAACTACAGACTGCAACAGAAAACTTTCAAATCTTGACACCCTGCAACGGAAGTCAGTTGCCATCAAAGCACATAGAGACTGTTCCTACCTGGGAACCACAAAGAACCTGAGACCTGAAAAAGAACGCATCCCATACTGAATGATAGTATTGGGACATCACAACCTACGTAGGTTTTGAAGCATTTCAGGATCCACAGCTATTACTAATAGCACTTCTCTATCACCAGGTACCAGATCACTCCTGCACTTTCAAATCTGCTAAAAGAAATATTGAGAACGCTTAACACCAACACTCAGGAGCTATAGCTATTACTAATAGCACTTCATCAATCATCATCTGTTGGTATTTTTTATATACCTCTCTGGATTATCATTTTATCCTATAAGGCCGATCTTAAGGCAAACACAAATCTGCATTTTTCTCCAACGGAGTCTGCCACTTGCTTAAAGTAGTATTGAGATACACTACTTTCAAAGGTACATTTTAATTGGTTTCATTTATAGGAATCATTTTCCTTCGATGTCCAAAAATAAGCCGGTTTTTCAGTGGCACTTTCCAATTTTAGCCTAATCCACTGCAGTGTGATATATCAGTTTTACATGTTGCATAGATATTTGACAACTAAGTAATCTTTTATCAAAAATTATATACATATTTTTACTATTGTTTTTAAATATCGTATGAGCTCATATGAATCAATATTGTATCTAATTGTATGAATTCCTGTATAACATTGTTTTAAATTTTGATATTTTGAATACTCACTTTCGCTTACGCTTGCTAGTTTCAATATTATATTAAAACGTATTTATCTGAATCTTATACTGTTTTAAGTGGATATTCTTATTAATTTTAGAAGTCACACTTCTTTCATTTTTTAGCATATTGCACTAAGTTTATACATACCACTGCACAAACACAGAAATTATAATCACATCTTAGTGTAAATTACCACAACCAAAAAACATAATTTATGTAAGAACTTACCTGATAAATTCATTTCTTTCATATTAGCAAGAGTCCATGAGCTAGTGACGTATGGGATATACATTCCTACCAGGAGGGGCAAAGTTTCCCAAACCTCAAAATGCCTATAAATACACCCCTTACCACACCCACAAATCAGTTTAACGAATAGCCAAAAAGTGGGGTGATAAGAAAAAAGTGCGAAAGCATAAAAAATAAGGAATTGGAATAATTGTGCTTTATACAAAAAAATCAAAACCACCACAAAAAAAGAGTGGGCCTCATGGACTCTTGCTAATATGAAAGAAATGAATTCATCAGGTAAGTTCTTACATAAATTATGTTTTCTTTCATGTAATTAGCAAGAGTCCATGAGCTAGTGACGTATGGGATAATGACTACCCAAGATGTGGATCTTTCCACGCAAGAGTCACTAGAGAGGGAGGGATAAAATAAAGACAGCCAATTCCTGCTGAAAATAATCCACACCCAAAATAAAGTTTAAATGAAAACATAAGCAGAAGATTCAAACTGAACAGCTGCCTGAAGTACTTTCCTACCAAAAACTGCTTCAAAAGAAGAAAACACATCAAAATGGTAGAATTTAGTAAAAGTATGCAAAGAAGACCAAGTTGCTGCTTTGCAAATCTGATCAACCGAAGCTTCATTCCTAAACGCCCAGGAAGTAGAAACTGACCTAGTCGAATGAGCTGTAATCCTCTGAGGCGGAGTTTTACCCGACTCAACATAGGCATGATGAATTAAAGATTTCAACCAAGATGCCAAAGAAATGGCAGAAGCTTTCTGGCCTTTTCTAGAACCGGAAAAGATGACAAATAGACTAGAAGTCTTTCGGAAATTCTTAGTAGCTTCAACATAATATTTCAAAGCTCTAACAACATCCAAAGAATGCAATGATTTCTCCTTAGAATTCTTAGGATTAGGGCATAATGAAGGAACTACAATTTCTCTACTAATGTTGTTGGAATTCACAACCTTAGGTAAAAATTCAAAAGAAGTTCGCAACACTGCCTTATCCTGATGAAAAATCAGAAAAGGAGACTCACAAGAAAGAGCAGACAATTCAGAGACTCTTCTGGCAGAAGAGATGGCCAAAAGGAACAAAACTTTCCAAGAAAGTAATTTAATGTCCAATGAATGCATAGGTTCAAAAGGAGGAGCTTGAAGAGCCCCCAGAACCAAATTCAAACTCCAAGGAGGAGAAATTGACTTAAAGACAGGTTTTTTACGAACCAAGGCTTGTACAAAACAATGAATATCAGGAAGATTAGCAATCTTTCTGTGAAAAAGAACAGAAAGAGCAGAGATTTGACCTTTCAAGGAACTTGTGGACAAACCTTTATCTAAACCATCCTGAAGAAACTGTAAAATTCTCGGAATTCTAAAAGAATGCCAGGAAAAATGATGAGAAAGACACCAAGAAATATAAGTCTTCCAGACTCTATAATATATCTCTCTAGATACAGATTTACGAGCCTGTAACATAGTATTAATCACAGAGTCAGAGAAACCTCTTTGACCAAGAATCAAGCGTTCAATCTCCATACCTTTAACTTTAAGGATTTGAGATCCTGATGGAAAAAAGGACCTTGCGACAGAATGTCTGGTCTTAACGGAAGAGTCCACGGTTGGCAAGAGGCCATCCGGACAAGATCAGCATACCAAAACCTGTGAGGCCATGCTGGAGCTACCAGCAGAACAAACGAGCATTCCTTCAGAATCTTGGAGATTACTCTTGGAAGAAGAACTAGAGGCGGAAAGATATAGGCAGGATGATACTTCCAAGGAAGTGATAATGCATCCACTGCCTCCGCCTGAGGATCCCGGGATCTGGACAGATACCTGGGAAGTTTCTTGTTTAGATGAGAAGCCATCAGATCTATTTCTGGAAGTTCCCACATTTGAACAATCTGAAGAAATACCTCTGGGTGAAGAGACCATTCGCCCGGATGCAACGTTTGGCGACTGAGATAATCCGCTTCCCAATTGTCTATTCCTGGAATATGAACCGCAGAGATTAGACAGGAGCTGGATTCCGCCCAAACCAGAATTCAAGATACTTCTTTCATAGCCAGAGGACTGTGAGTCCCTCCTTGATGATTGATGCATGCCACAGTTGTGACATTGTCTGTCTGAAAACAAATGAACGATTCTCTCTTCAGAAGAGGCCAAAACTGAAGAGCTCTGAAAATTGCACGGAGTTCCAAAATATTGATCGGTAATCTCACCTCCTGAGATTCCCAAACCCCTTGTGCTGTCAGAGACCCCCACACAGCTCCCCAACCTGTAAGACTTGCATCTGTTGAAATTACAGTCCAGGTCGGAAGAACAAAAGAAGCCCCCTGAACTAAACGATGGTGATCTGTCCACAACGTCAGAGAGTGTCGTACAATCGGTTTTAAAGATATTAATTGAGATATCTTTGTGTAATCCCTGCACCATTGGTTCAGCATACAGAGCTGAAGAGGTCGCATGTGAAAACGAGCAAAGGGGATCGCGTCCGATGCAGCAGTCATAAGACCTAGAATTTCCATGCATAAGGCTACCGAAGGGAATGATTGTGACTGAAGGTTTCGACAAGCTGAAATCAATTTTAGACGTCTCTTGTCTGTCAAAGACAGAGTCATGGACACTGAATCTATCTGGAAACCCAAAAAGGTTACCCTTGTCTGAGGAATCAATGAACTTTTTAGTGAATTGATCCTCCAACCATGATTTTGAAGAAACAACAAAAGTCGATTCGTATGAAATTCTGCTAAATGTGAAGACTGAGCAAGTACCAAGATATCGTCCAAATAAGGAAATACCACAATACCCTGTTCTCTGATTACAGATAGAAGGGCACCGAGAACCTTTGTAAAAATTCTTGGAGCTGTTGCTAGGCCAAACGGCAGAGCCACAAACTGGTAATGCTTGTCTAGGAAAGAGAATCTCAGAAACTGATAATGAGCTGGATGAATCGGAATATGCAGATATGCATCCTGTAAATCTATTGTAGACATATAATGCCCTTGCTGAACAAAAGGCAGGATAGTCCTTACAGTTACCATTTTGAATGTTGGTATCCTTACATAACGATTCAATATTTTTAGATCCAGAACTGGTCTGAAGGAATTCTTCTTCTTTGGTACAATGAAGAGATTCGAATAAAACCCCAGCCCCTGTTCCAGAACTGGAACTGGCATAATTACTCCAGCCAACTCTAGATCTGAAACACATTTCAGAAATGCTTGAGCTTTCGCTGGGTTTACTGGGACACGGGAAAGAAAGAATCTCTTTGCAGGAGGTCTTATCTTGAAACCCTTCTGAAATAATGTTCTGAAATAATGTTTCCCTTCTGAAATAATGTTCTGAATCCAAAGATTGTGAACAGAATTGATCCAAATGTCTTTGAAAAAACGTAATCTGCCCCCTACCAGCTGAGCTGGAATGAGGGCCGCATCTTCATGTGGACTTAGAAGCTGGCTTTGCTTTTCAAGAAGGCTTGGATTTATTCCAGACTGGAGATGGATTCCAAACTGAAACTGCTCCTGAGGATGAAGGATCAGGCTTTTGTTCTTTGTTGAAACGAAAGGAACGAAAACGATTATTAGCCCTGTTTTTACCCTTAGATTTTTTATCCTGTGGTAAAAAAGTTCCTTTCCCACCAGTAACAGTTGAGATAATAGACTCCAACTGAGAACCAAATAATTTATTACCCTGGAAAGAAAGGGAAAGTAGAGTCGATTTAGAAGACATATCAGCATTCCAAGTTTTAAGCCATAAAGCTCTTCTAGCTAAAATAGCTAGAGACATAAACCTGACATCAACTCTGATAATATCAAAAATGGCATCACAGATAAAATTATTAGCATGTTGAAGAAGAATAATAATGTTATGAGAATCATGATCTGTTACTTGTTGCGCTAAAGTTTCCAACCAAAAAGTTGAAGCTGCAGCAACATCCGCCAAAGATATAGCAGGTCTAAGAAGATTACCTGAACACAAATAAGCTTTTCTTAGAAAGGATTCAATTTTCCTATCTAAAGGATCCTTAAAGGAAGTACCATCTGCCGTAGGAATAGTAGTACGTTTAGCAAGGGTAGAGATAGCCCCATCAACTTTAGGGATTTTGTCCCAAAACTCTAATCTGTCAGACGGCACAGGATATAATTGCTTAAAACGTTTAGAAGGAGTAAATGAATTACCCAATTTATTCCATTCCCTGGAAATTACTTCAGAAATAGCACCAGGAACAGGAAAAACTTCTGGAATAACTACAGGAGATTTAAAGACCTTGTCTAAACGTTTAGATTTAGTATCAAGAGGATCAGAATCCTCAATTTCTAATGCAATTAGGACTTCTTTAAGTAAAGAACGAATAAATTCCATTTTAAATAAATATGAAGATTTATCAGCATCAACCTCTGAAACAGAATCCTCTGAACCAGAAGAATCATTAGAATCAGAATGATGATGTTCATTTAAAAATTCATCTGGATAAAGAGAAGTTTTAAAAGACTTTTTATGTTTACTAGAAGGAGGAATAACAGACATAGCCTTCTTAATAGATTCAGAAACAAAATCTCTTATGTTATCAGGAACATTAGATGTTGATGGAACTGCAACAGGTAATGGTATTTTACTAAAGGAAATATTTTCTGCATTAACAAGTTTGTCATGACATTTAATACAAACAACAGCTGGAGGAACAGCTACCAAAAGTTTACAGCAGATACACTTAGCTTTGTTAGTTCCAGCACCAGGCAGCGATTTTCCTGAATTATCTTCTGGCTCAGATGCAACATGAGACATCTTGCAATATGTAAGAGAAAAAACAACATATAAAGCAAAATTGATCAAATTCCTTAAATGACAGTTTCAGGAATGGGAAAAAATGCCAAAGAACAAGCTTCTAGCAACCAGAAGCAATGAAAAATGAGACTTAAATAATGTGGAGACAAAAAGCAACGCCCATATTTTTTTAGCGCCAAATAAGACGCCCACATTATTTGGCGCCTAAATGCTTTTGGCGCCAAAAATGACGCCATATCCGGAACGCCGACATTTTTGGTGCAAAAGAACGTCAAAAAATGAGGCAACTTCCGGCGACACGTATGACGCCAGAAACAGAAAAGATTTTTTGCGCCAAAAAAGTCAGCGCCAAGAATGACGCAATAAAATGAAGCATTTTCAGCCCCCGCGAGCCTAACAGCCCACAGGGAAAAAGTCAAATTTTTTAAGGTAAGAAAAAATGATTGATTCAAATGCATCATCCCAAATATGAAACTGACTGTCTGAAAATAAGGAATGTTGAACATCCTGAGTCAAGGCAAATAAATGTTTGAATACATATATTTAGAACTTTATAAAAAAAGCGCCCAACCATAGCTTAGAGTGTCACAGAAAATAAGACTTACTTACCCCAGGACACTCGTCTACATGTTGTAGAAAGCCAAACCAGTACTGAAAGGAAAATCAGCAGAGGTAATGGTATATATATAGATAATTGTTTGGAGGAACTTTTATCACTTTGTAGGGTTATAGAGCTCTCCTTTAACTACCTAAATTCACATTTCAAGGTGCACTCACTCCACCCTGTTTTTGTAACACCTGTAACAGGCAGAACACACCCTCCCCCAATTAGATGTACATTTCTTGTTACCTGTGAGTTTCAGGGATTAACTGGCACATGTCTACAGCGAGTATTGTATAGGCCTGAAAAGCCTTTTTTTAGTCATGCAAAGGGTTATTACTACACACACTGTACAGAATTCACTGTATACTACACACACTGTACAGTACATAATACACTGTATACTACACACACTGTACAGTACATAATACACTGTATACTACACACACTGTACAGTACATAATACACTGTATACTACACACTGTACAGTAAATAATACACTGTATACTACACACACTGTACAGTACAGAATACACTGTATACTACACACACTGTACAGTACATAATACACTGTATACTACACACACTGTACAGTACATAATACACTGTATACTACACACACTGTACAGTACATAATACACTGTATACTACACACTGTACAGTACATAATACACTGTATACTACACACTGTACAGTACATATTACACTGTATACTACACACACTGTACAGTACATATTACACTGTATACTACACACTATACAGTACATAATACACTGTATACTACACACTGTACAGTACATAATACACTGTATACTACACACACTGTACAGTACAGGATACACTCTATACTACACACACTGTACAGTACATAATACACGTATCAAGCAATGCACTTAGATTTAACCACATGAGGTCACATATTAGCTATTTATAAATATGAAGGAAAAAGCACAGCTGCAATCAAAAGTTACCATTAGCCTATACAACTAAGTAGCCAAAATGCACAATCATATATAGTCGTATTATGAGCTCTCTGTCTGCAAGCCAGTGCTAGATAAGTCATTAGTATAAATGTCATAAGCCACCAATAATAACTTTATTAAAAAACGATTCCGTTTGACAAAAGTAATAATGTATGTAAAATCAGGCCTTGAACTAGTAAAAGGTGACCGTTATGTGGTGGTGTACATATTCTGCGACCCTTTCTGGTTACAAAATCCAATAACAGACCGCTTGTTAAGTCTGATTTTGTAACCAGTAACGTGCGCGTGCCATATAATTGCTCGTATTCTCATCAGCTGTTTTAAGGAGTTTGGGCCTCTAGCGCATGCGCAGTGAGCGCCACAAACCTCCACCAGCTGATTATACGTCACCGGAAGTGACAAAGTATACACATTCCTACGCGGTAGTCGGATTACTTTAGAACACCGTCCCTGCTTTGAGAAAGTGCGCCAAGCTTATAAGCTGCATGGCTCTCAAAGTGAAAGTGAAACCTGTATATTCCATAATAAACCTATGAGCCCATAACATCTCACACATTAAAGCAGCATAACATCAAATAAACATATAAGATTACTCGAAAACGCAAAAGATTGCAACCGCACTACACACGTGAATAGGGACTGCTATTTGTACCTACTTTTATTTTTGCAGTGGGTACTTGCTGGAGTGTTTATGCAAGAATCAATGATTCAGAAAAGAGTAGAGTCAGAAATGTGAATTTCTGGCTCCAAGGGCAGATTGCATTTTTTAGCACTTACTGTCCCCTATTACTACTATAGGTATCAAAACCTTGAATAGGAAGGAAATGTGGGTGGAGTATCGTGTGTCTAAAATTAAAACCTAACTTTTATTTCAACACTTAAAAAAAGAAGAAAAAATAATAACATACAATTAAAAACACAAATTCGCGTAGAACTTGGAAATTAGGGTTAAATTATACCCTTTATTTAGTATTTGGATGGGGTAACGATATGAGAGAGGGGTATCAATATTCAGATATTATAGTACTCAAATAAGGTTATCTGAAGAGCTGATATAAGTGTGGATTCTCTTGTATCTCTGACACCTATGTTACTGTGTCAAATTATTGTTGTGCATACATATAGTGTTACTACAAATGTTTTATCTCTCTGATCTAACTGAATAATATACACCTCCTCTATTGGACTTGTGTATCGAACTGAGGTGATGAAGTATCGTGCTCAATTAAATTAATGAGAGAATAAACTTTTATGATTTAGGATTTTGGTATTGTCTATATATACAGAGGTGATTCTGCTATATGTATTGAACTTATATGATTTAGGATTTTAGTATTGTATATATATGCAGAGGTGATTCTGCTATATTTATTGAAGTTCAAATATTGAGAAAAAAATGTATAAATCGAGTTGCAGTACGTTGTAAAGATAAGTGCCTTTAGCTAATGCTTAAATAGCAATTTTTATATTAGTCCTTACACACGTAATAGGAGCATTCCCCTTATTTCTGGGGTACTATGCTTTATACAGAAGTTGTTGTATCTTTTCTCTTAATTTTGTTTAATTGAATATATCTGCACAATTAAATCCTGCATGTAGACACTTCTATATATATGTATTTAATTGTTTAACTCGTTAATACCGATATTTTGTATCAATAGTTGGAGATGATATGGGTTAATACTTGTGATCGATATCTTAGTGTGATAATGTGGCTTAGTTGTTATTGTGCTTCTTGTTCAGCCTATTTGTTCTAGTAAACATGGATACTTGTGGAGTATTGAAGTCACAAGCTTCAAATGAGATAGTTATTGGTTCTATTTTGTATATATAGAATCAAGTCAGTATCGAGCTGATTGCTATTTCCCCTTAGTATCTATGTATATATATTGGCTTTGAGTTAATTGCAGTTTTGTGTGATTCAGTATGTTACATAACTTTGTATATTTTTCTTGAATTTTCTTAGAAGTCACTACACTTGACCTGATGTGTTATTTCTTTATTTACTGACACTGTTGTATATGTTTGGTCTATTCAGTATTAAGTCCTACTTGCTAGTACAGTATTTGTTTACAGTATTGTTTATATATTCTTGCGGTTCACTTGTATTATTAATTAATACGGTCGACTGTGTAATACCGTAATGATTTTATATATCTAGACCCTGATAGCTTTCTTAGATAGATTTCTTATATTTATAGAGCTCTTTATAATTATGCTATTGGGTGGACTAAACAAATGTGGGTCTTAGTTTGTTAACAATAACAACTGAGCTGAGTCTGCGATAGTCCCTCGGTTTCCAGCAGTATTGTTTGGGAGCCGGTATATTTTTAGGTATAACAGTCGTGTGGTCTTTTAGAATATTGACTAGCGTCAGATAAATTGTAGTGTATTCAGGTCAAGTAGTACTGAAACTTCTATAACGGCAATTACTTAATAAAGTTAAGAGTCACACTTTTTTTCTTTTCGCATTCACACTATATTAATGGTTTTGTTATCCTTGCATTCACATCGTATTTAGGTATTACTGAATATAGAAACATCCACTTCAGCTTTCCCCAACTTGTTTTTAAATTAATCCCCAATACTCATTCATGCATTCATTTTGTTATCTAAGTTCTACGTTCTTTTGCTGATTAGGAAGTAAAAATCAGTGTGACCACTGACCAGGTTTTAATTGAAGATTTATTACGTTATTGAATAAAGAAACTTTCTTTAAAAACAAGTTGGGGAAAGCTGAAGTGGATGTTTCTATATTCAGTAATACCTGTTTAGTCCACCCAATAGCATAATTATAAAGAGCTCTATAAATATAAGAAATCTATCTAAGAAAGCTATCAGGGTCTAGATATATAAAATCATTACGGTATTACACAGTCGACCGTATTAATTAATAATACAAGTGAACCGCAAGAATATATAAACAATACTGTAAACAAATACTGTACTAGCAAGTAGGACTTAATACTGAATAGACCAAACATATACAACAGTGTCAGTAAATAAAGAAATAACACATCAGGTCAAGTGTAGTGACTTCTAAGAAAATTCAAGAAAAATATACAAAGTTATGTAACATACTGAATCACACAAAACTGCAATTAACTCAAAGCCAATATATATACATAGATACTAAGGGGAAATAGCAATCAGCTCGATACTGACTTGATTCTATATATACAAAATAGAACCAATAACTATCTCATTTGAAGCTTGTGACTTCAATACTCCACAAGTATCCATGTTTACTAGAACAAATAGGCTGAACAAGAAGCACAATAACAACTAAGCCACATTATCACACTAAGATATCGATCACAAGTATTAACCCATATCATCTCCAACTATTGATACAAAATATCGGTATTAACGAGTTAAACAATTAAATACATATGTATAGAAGTGTCTACATGCAGGATTTAATTGTGCAGATATATTCAATTAAACAAAATTAAGAGAAAAGATACAACAACTTCTGTATAAAGCATAGTACCCCAGAAATAAGGGGAATGCTCCTATTACGTGTGTAAGGACTAATATAAAAATTGCTATTTAAGCATTAGCTAAAGGCACTTATCTTTACAACGTACTGCAACTCGATTTATACATTTTTTCTCAATATTTGAACTTCAATAAATATAGCAGAATCACCTCTGCATATATATACAATACTAAAATCCTAAATCATATAAGTTCAATACATATAGCAGAATCACCTCTGTATATATAGACAATACCAAAATCCTAAATCATAAAAGTTTATTCTCTCATTAATTTAATTGAGCACGATACTTCATCACCTCAGTTCGATACACAAGTCCAATAGAGGAGGTGTATATTATTCAGTTAGATCAGAGAGATAAAACATTTGTAGTAACACTATATGTATGCACAACAATAATTTGACACAGTAACATAGGTGTCAGAGATACAAGAGAATCCACACTTATATCAGCTCTTCAGATAACCTTATTTGAGTACTATAATATCTGAATATTGATACCCCTCTCTCATATCGTTACCCCATCCAAATACTAAATAAAGGGTATAATTTAACCCTAATTTCCAAGTTCTACGCGAATTTGTGTTTTTAATTGTATGTTATTATTTTTTCTTCTTTTTTTAAGTGTTGAAATAAAAGTTAGGTTTTAATTTTAGACACACGCTACTCCACCCACATTTCCTTCCTATTCAAGGTTTTGATACCTATAGTAGTAATAGGGGACAGTAAGTGCTAAAAAATGCAATCTGCCCTTGGAGCCAGAAATTCACATTTCTGACTCTACTCTTTTCTGAAACATATAAGATTATTCCCCCTGTTCAATTATCCCTTGATTCTATACAGATAAAAGGAGTCACACTGTGACCCTGTCTTCTAGCGTTATCATACATGTATAAAATATTAAACAATCTTACCAGAATCTACACTGTGGAACAGTAACACGGCTCTTCAAATGTGACAGATAGTAGCATCGCTTCTGACATGGACTTGAGTGAACAAAGCAGGCAGCGAAACTCATCAATGCTGATTGCCTATGGAGCTGTTAATTTGAGTCGGGATGGTTTCGCAGAAAGACTCTCCCTGCATCTCCTGACTAACTTTCATCCATGCTCTCACTGAGAGGCTGACAGGACTACTTAAAACTCCAGTCCCATCTCGAAGAGTACTACCCTCCATAAGAGAATACTCCGAAATCTTCTAACACTTCTCTGCCAACTTCCTGTGACGAAAGGCAAAGAATGAGGAAGTGTGGGAGGTATTTAAGCCTTTGACAGGGTGACTTTGCCTCCTCCTGGTGGCCAGGTTCAGTATTTCCCACAAGGAATGCAGCTGTTGAATCTTCACATATTAAGATGGAAATTTGGGAAGATTTTTCTATATTTCCATATTAAGATGGAAATTAACCAGGAAGACATCATTGCCTTCTGACCCCTACGTTTACCCGAATAGATGACAAACAAAGATGAAGATTGTCTGAACTCCTTAGAAGCCTGAAGGTAAAACTTCAAGGGATGAACCACATCTAGATTGTGAAGCAAAAGTTATTTCGCTGAAGGAGGATTGGGACACAAGGAAGGAACAACTCTTGATTAATGTTGCGATCTGACACCACCTTAGGAAGGTGGTGTACTTAGTACATAAAACATTGGCATGAAAAACAAGGTAAGGGGGGGGGTCACATTGCAAGGCAGAAATCTCAGAGACTCTGCAAGCAGAGGCAATAGCCAATAGTAACAAAACCTTCCAAGATAACAGTTTGTCAAGATTATGCATGGGCTCAAACTGAGACTGCTGTAACACACGAACACCTCTAAGAATAGGTTAGAAGGTTCCAATCCTTCTGTAGTGAATAATAATACCTGTTTATATAGTGAGGACGCCTGCTCAATTTTGTTCCAATTGCCTGGGTACTCTTTTAAAGTCTAAAAAGGGAGCTAAGTCCCTCTGAGCCATCAACCTCTCAGGATTCTGTGACCCAAGAGATTGCTATTCTTTCTACTCTAACCGCTTCACATGCAGTTCCCTGCGGCTGAACCAAAAATGCTGTGGAACAGATACAGCCTCTCAAGTGTGACAGCCTTGTAGCAATGCTCTGTCAGGGACCTGAGTGTGGAAAAGCAAGCAGTGTAACTCGTTAGATAGACAGTCTGGATGGTTTTGCAGAAAAACTTTCCCTGCATCTCCAAACTCTAACTTTCATCAATAGTCTCACAGAGGTTTATATGAGTACTTAAAACTCCAGTCCTCTCTTGAAGCGAACATACACATTACAGGACTATCCGAATCTTCTGACACTTCTCTGCCATCCTCCTCTAGTGACAAAAGGCAAAGAATGACTGGGGGGATAGGGGAAGTGGAAGGGACATTTAAGCCTTTGGCAGGGGTGTCTTTGTCTCCTCCTGGTGGCCAGGTGTTGTATTTCCCAACAGTAAGGAATAAAGTTGTGGACTCTCCCTGCCTTATGGAAAGAAATACCAATTATAAGGAACTTTGAAATAGAAACAGAATAGTTTCTTCCACTCCAAGAGAGAAAGAAATCCATATTTCGGTAATTCTTTTTTTATGTAGTGAAGTGCAAAAATGACCGACTCAAAGGAGATTATTATTTAATTCATAAAGTCAACAGAATGTACTCTTTATGCAATAATTAAATTATTATGCCACATGTGAAGAATCTTTTTACTATACTCAGGCAAAAGAAGTATTCAGGATATTCAGGAGAGAATTAAAGCTTTAAGAGCCATTTTTTTCATCTGTGATGTGAAGTAATTCTGTTGTGATTTTTTTTTTTTAAGTTTAAAGGGACATTCTACCATAGAATTGTTATTGTTTTAAAAGATAGATAATCCCTTTATTACCCATTCCCCAGTTTTGCATAACCAAAACTTCTCTCATTGCTAAGGAACTTCTCATTCCTCCCTGATGTTTGATGTAGGCTACCGAAGTTTGATTGGAATCTGAAACTGGGACAAACCCAGAAGGGGCCAAGCCTTCAGAGCATTAAAGATCGCCTGGAGTTTCAAGGTATTGATCGGAAGAGTGGACTCCTCCTGAGTCCACAGCCCCTGTGCCTTCCTGGCACCCCAAACGGCTCCCCAGCCACTGGTGTCCGTAGTCACAATCTCCCAGGACAGTCTCAAGAAGCATGTGCCTTGAGACAGGCGATTTTGACAAAGCCACCAAGAGAGCGACTCTCTCGACAGGCTGTCCAGTACTATCTGTTGTGACAGATCGGAATGGTCGCTGTTCCATTGTCTCAGCATGCATAGCTGTAAAGGTCTGAGATGGAATCTGGCAAAAGGAATGATGGCCATCGGCCCTGAGTCCAATCACCTCCATATAATGGGCCACCAAAGGTCTCAAGGAGGCCTGGAGGGCAAGACAAACTGTTAGCTTGCAATGTCTCTAGTCTGTTAGAAAGATCTTGAAGGACACAGAGTCTATAACTGTGCTCAGGAAATTCACTCTGGTATTTGGAGTAAGAGAACTCTTTTCAAAGTTTATCTTTCATCCATGTGACCGCTAGAAGAGACACCAGAACCTTTGTAAATATCATTGGAGCATCAGCTAAGCCAAACGCAAGTGCTATGAACTGGAAGTGTTGATCCAGAAAGGCGAACTTCAGGAACTGGAAATGTTCCCTGTGGATTGGAACGTAAAGGTATGCATCCTTCAGATCTATGGTAGTCATAAACTGTCCTTCCTGAGCCAGGGGAAGGATTGATCTTATTGTCTCCATCTTGAAGGAGGGGACACTTAGAAATTTGTTTAGGCAAAAGTTCCCTCCTTTTTGGGAACAGCAAAGAGGTTTGAATAAAACCCCAGACCTCTTTCTGATGCAGAAAGATCTTCCCTTAGAAAGGAAGAGAAAGGAGTCTGGATTTAAAAGACCAAGACTTCAACCAGAGAGCCCTGCGGGCTAGGACCCCAAAACCCAAAGCCTTAGCATTCAGGCGTATAGTCTGCATATTCGCATCACAGATAAAAGAATTAGCTACTCTTAAAGCTTGAATTCTCTCCTGAATATCCTGAAGGGGAGATTCCACCTCGATAAGTTCTGACAGGGAGTAGCACCAGTAGGTGACGGCCGTGGCCACTGCTGCTGCCTGTTGAAATTAAAATCCTGCGTGTTGGAACATTTTCCTTAGGAAAGTTTCCAACTTCTTATCCATAGGTTCTCTAAAGAAAGAGTTATCCTCAAGAGGGATAGTAGTATGCTTAGCTACCGTTGAAATGGCGCCATCCACCTTAGGAATGGAGCCCCACAGCTTTAATTGAGAGTCAGGGATCGGGAACACGTTTTTAAAAGTAGCCGAGGGAGAAAAGGATGTTCCGATTCTTTCCCATTCGTTACTAATAATGTTCGCCATACGAACTGGGACAGGAAAAGTTTGTGGGACCTTCCTGTCTTCATACACCCTGTCTCTAATTTAGGGATCTTAGGTTTCTCAGGTAGCTTAGCCTCTGGAACCTCTAGCGTAGACAGGACCTCCTTCAGTAAAAAAACGCAATTTTAAGTCTACACTTGTCTCATTTACGTCTATTACAGCATTTCATTTATTCAAGTCATATGCTTGGATGAACAGCATATCTAGATAGGCTCACCAGATGATGATTGATGGCTGCACATATACATGCCTCTTGTCATTGCCTCATACATGTGCATTGCTATTCATTCAGTAGATTCAGGAGATTTAGTAATTTAAGTTACCGATTCCGAAAGTTCACCCTCTGATGCCACATCCTCGGATAGCTGGGACATACAAGCAAGATCCAATTGGAAATTAGATGAATCTAAAAAAGGGGAACTGGGTTTAATCTTTCTCTTATGTTTCCCAGGGATAGGTAGGGCACTCAGGGTTGCACCGCCAATTGTAACTGTGCAGT
Organism: Bombina bombina; assembly: GCF_027579735.1. Classification (NCBI taxonomy): domain Eukaryota; kingdom Metazoa; phylum Chordata; class Amphibia; order Anura; family Bombinatoridae; genus Bombina; species Bombina bombina. The sequence continues at coordinate 861,558,079 of NC_069500.1, forward strand.
AAAGTCTGCAGGAAAAAGGCCTCCTCCAGACAGAGAAATAGATGTGCCACGGGGAACTGCATGTGAAGTGGTTAGAGTAGAAAGGGTAGTAATCTCTCAGCTCACAAAATCCTGAGAGGTTGATGCCTCAGAGGGACTTAGCTTCCTTTTTAGACTTTAAAACTGTACCCAGGCAATTGGAACAAAATTGAGCAGGCGCCCTACTCACTATATAAACAGGTATTATTCACTACAGAAGGATTGGAACCTTCTAACCTATTATTAGAGTCCTCCAGGTATGTAATCCCACAGTAGAAAGAAAAAAAGATACAAAAAATAAATGTTTTAAATAGAGAGTCACTTTTACAAAATCAATGGCTGGGGCACTCACCACCTCCTAGACAAGTTATCAAGAAACGCTCTCCTCAGGAGTGCTGTCTGCAGCAGGATTGCAAGAAAGTGAAGCCACACCGGTCACATGGTGTGCAAGACAGGACTTCCCCTGCTATAAAAAAGTGTGCAAATCTATTAGGAGCTGCGCAACTCACAAGCGAAACCTGCCTGTTCCAAGCCAAAAGTACACAGTCTTAATAAACCCTGAAAACTTTCTTCACAAAATGTTAAAGCAGTATATAAACTCCCTAAACTGTTCCGTATAAACTCCCACTGAGGATATATTAACCCTCGATCCTACTGGAGTATAGAGGAGTCACACTGTGAGGGATAAGGCGTCCCTGCTATATGATAACACAGACTTACCCTCCAGGATAAAGGTGCCTCTATATTTAAAATGTTTATGTTTTGTATTGTTTTATTCTTTCTACTGTGGGATTAAATACCTGGAGGACTCTAAGAATAGGTTAGAAGGTTCCAATCCTTCTGTAGTGAATAATAATACCTGTTTATATAGTGAGGACGCCTGCTCAATTTTGTTCCAATTGCCTGGGTACTCTTAAAGTCTAAAAAGGGAGCTAAGTCCCTCTGAGCCATCAACCTCTCAGGATTCTGTGACCCAAGAGATTACTATTCTTTCTACTCTAACCGCTTCACATGCAGTTCCCTGTGGCTGAACCAAAAATGCTGTGGAACAGATACAGCCTCTCAAGTGTGACAGCCTTGTAGCAATGCTCTGCCAGGGACCTGAGTGTGGAAAAGCAAGCAGTGTAACTCGTTAGATAGACAGTCTGGATGGTTTTGCAGAAAAACTTTCTCTGCATCTCCAAACTAACTTTCATCAATAGTCTCACAGAGGTTTATATGAGTACTTAAAACTCCAGTCCTCTCTTGAAGGGGACATACACATTACAGGACTATCCGAATCTTCTGACACTTCTCTGCCATCCTCCTGTAGTGACAAAAGGCAAAGAATGACTGGGGGGATAGGGGAAGTGGAAGGGACATTTAAGCCTTTGGCTGGGGTGTCTTTGCCTCCTCCTGGTGGCCAGGTGTTGTATTTCCCAACAGTAAGGAATAAAGTTGTGGACTCTCCCTGCCTTATGGAAAGAAATACCATTTATAAGGAACTTTGAAATAGAAACAGAATAGTTTCTTCCACTCCAAGAGAGAAAGAAATCCATATTTCGGTAATTCTTTTTTTATGTAGTGAAGTGCAAAAATGACATTGTAATATTGCAATGAAGTTCCCAAGGCAAATCCTGACTCAAAGGAGATTATTATTTAATTCATAAAGTCAACAGAATGTACTCTATATGCAATAATTAAATTATTATGCCACATGTGAAGAATTTTTTTACTACTCAGGCAAAAGAAGTATTTAGGATATTCAGGAGAGAATTAAAGCTTTAAGAGTAGCCATTTTTTTCATCTGTGATGTGAAGTAGTTCTGTTGTGATTTTTTTTTTTTAAGTTTAAAGGGACAGTCTACCATAGAATTGTTATTGTTTTAAAATATAGATCATCCCTTTATTACCCATTCCCCAGTTTTGCATAAACAACACAGTTATATTAATATACTTTATACCTCTGTGATTACCTTGTATCTAGGAACCTTCTTCCAGCCCCCTGATCACATGACTGTCACTGTTCATTATCTATTGTTTAGCATTGCTTTGTGCTAAATCTTAAATAACCCCCTGTTCCTGAACACAGTGTTATCTATATGGCCCACGTGTACTTTCTGTCTCTTTGTGTTGAAAAGAGATTTAAAAAGCATGTGATAAGAGGCAGCCCTCAAAGGCTTAGAAATTAGCATATGAGCCTACCTATGTTTAGTTTAAACTAAGAATATTAAGAGAAAAAAGCAAATTTGATGATAAAAGTAAATTGGAAAGTTGATTAAAATTAAAAGTCCTATCTGAATAATAAAAGTTTAATTTATACTAGACTGTCCCTTTAAGGGGATAGTCTAGTCAAAATTACTTTCTTGATTCAGATAGAGCATGCAATTTTAAGCAACTTTCTAATTTACCCCTATTATCAATTTTTCTTCGTTCTCTTGGTATCTTTATTTGAAAAAGCAAGAATGTAAGCTTAGGGAGCAGCCCACATTTGGTTCAGCAGGGGTAGTGCTTGCTATATTTAGACATTTGCTTTATACTGAGTTACTTTTGCTTCATGTAAAAAAAAAATCTTGCCCCGAGGCTCTGTGTTGAGTAGGTCCGCTACTGCAGGTTCTGAGACAATCTCAATCATGGACGTTTAATTTTGACTAGACTATTCCTTTAATATACACCAAAATGTTGCTACATATTTATACTTTTCATGGTAAACGCCTCATTTTGCTACATATAACTCACTGCAACTGAATTCATTGTTGCAGTGGAACCTCAATCCCTCCTCCTCCTAATTGTATTATGATAAAATTATTTGGTTACAAAATTAATTGTTCACAAACTTTAATTAAAAAATGATCTTAAAAATGTAAATATTTTAATAACTTTATAATTTGTTCACATAAGAAACAACAAAAATACTAATAAAAAGTTTATGCATTTTGTTTCCAAATTGAAACATCAGAGCTAATAAGGAAAACGTTTAAAATCATACAGCATACAAAGTGTTGCTATTTACCTCACTAGTTATGATTAGGTATTTAAAACCAGAATTTTAAAGGTGCTTTAAAAAAAATCAAAAAAAAAATCGTATCTATTCCAAAATAAAAAAATTATTTTCTGAAGCTTGGATTTTGAGGCATGGGGGCCCCTTCAAATGTCAAAGAGCTGCAAACACTCATAAGCTGTCCTGCATGAATCCTTTCATTGACACGAAGTTCGCAGCCATCTTGAAGCATACGAGCAGCAATCCGGGCAATGTTCTTAGAGTCGTCCAGGCCACTATGCAGACGCCCGTCATACTTCATACCTAATTTTTCCAGCATTAAAGTCAGTTTTGTCTGATTCCTTGGCACCTGATCAAAAACATAGTAGTGTGAAAAAAACAGTCCCTAAGCACATTAATAAAAACAATATTTCACTTCTACCGTCTTTCAACTTAAAAACTTAAGTTGACAAAGAATAATGACAACCCCCAAAGTTTTACAATAATTTTTTTTATGAGAAAATGTTTTCAAACCAGAGAGTGCAATTAATACTTGTTCAACGAATAAACCACGTTATACTGTTCAGGTTCTATTAAATTAAAGGAACATTAACAGTTTGAACTAGCTATTTACAGAATTAAGAAATTATTGTAAAATGTAGAAAAAAAATTATACATTTTTTGTATGCTTACGTGATAATTTCTTTCATGGTGGTGAGAGTCCACAATCCATTACACCTAGGAATTAGTCTTCCCTGGCAAATATTCACAATCCCAATAGCTCTATAAAACCCCTCCCACCTCACTGGCACCTTAGTTTAACGCATAACCAAGCAAAAGAGGTAGGAAAAAGTAATAAGAGCAAAAAATAAAGGAGCAGGGAAAAGTTTTGCAAACAAAAAAATAAACCAACATAACCATGGACTCTAACCACCATGAAAGAAATTAATTTATCAGGTAAGCATATATTATGTTTTCTTCCATACAGGTGGTTAGAGTACATGATCCATCACTCCTGGGAACAAATACCTAAGCTGTGGAGTCCACGAGTAATGAAACATAAGGGCGGTATAGAAGAACATCTTTTTCCACAAAATCCAAAAAAGGGCAGGATATATATGGTAAAATTTAGTAAAAGTATGCAAAGAACTCCAAGTAGCTGCTTGCAAATTTGGTCAACTAACCCCCCCATTCTTAAAAGCTCAAGAAAGTAACTGACCTGGTAGAATAAGCAGTAATCCGTTTTAGGTGGAGGTTGAACTACTTAAGCTTGGTGAATCTAGTGTTTCAACAAACTTTAGGTTCCTCACTGAAATTATTTACAAACAGCTTGTGCAATCATGACACAAATAAAAACCTTCTTTGTTCAGAAATAGTAGACATATATGGCTTTGCCATTGATTTTTGGTAATTAGAAGGGCACTAATTGCAGCTGCGCAGCACACTTATTCCCAGCAGTGAAACGGTTAATTAGGTAGCTTAACGTTTAACTGTTTATTGAATTGTTTAAACTGAGTAAAAACAACGTGACTGACATGGCTGGTTATGCATACAAAGAGAGAAGCGCTCTACCAAGAACGAAAAAGTAGCTCAATAGCTTGTTCTATAGTGAATCACCAACTAGGAGCAGCCACTTTTAGCCCAGGTCTGCTTTTCACAAAGGAAAACTTTCCTGAAGCATATCAGTCTGATCCCGCCAAGTAAGGTCAGTCCAGCCCCAAAATACCAGGCAACTCTCCCTTGAACAAGGAACATGACAACCCTAGACGATCGTTTCGGGCCTCCTATGGGCCTCGTCAGTGAGGTGCAGCTATATTCCTCTAAGCTTCACTGGGCAAGGCAAGGAGTCCACGTCTGGTTTCCCCTATTACCCTTAGAGAGACCTCCCCAGGGTCATTATTCAAATGCATACAAAGAGGAACGAACAACTAGCTCAATAGCTTGTTCTATGGCATGGTTATGACATGGCTTGTTACCCACAAAACATTTGTGTCTGGTGCTCAGTCATTCCACTGGTCACTGAAAAGTCATCAGTCTTTCAGTGGTCACAAAATGATCACCAGTAACCAAAAGATCACTAGTGGTTCCCATGGTCGCACAGGCCAATCAGTGGATTCTGGTCACTCAATAGGCAGCAGTCATTCTGCTGAACACTGGGTCACATAGTGAATACCACTCACTTCCCAATTATCTGAATCACTTGGTGGTCTCTCAGCCAGCATCCCACAATAACATAGCTCACTTAGTGGCCACTATGCCAGTATCCCACAACATAGGTCACTTAGTGGTCATACAGCCAGCAAACTACTACCTTGTACTATTTTTAGTTATTTGGTGGTCAGTGTTTATTATTATTGGTTATTTGTGGAGCGCCAACAGATTCCACAGAATACAAGGAAACATTTATAGGGATCAGACGGGTAGAGGGCCCTGCCAAGAGTCGCACTGTTGTAGTCAGCTCTAAAGAAGGTGATCCACAAACAGCATGCTTACCAAGTGACCACCAGTCAGACCAGCCAAGTACAAAAGTACAAGCTGCAGTGCTATGTGGAGTTAATATAAATTATATATCTGCTTCATTCTACTTTAGGAGAATTAACACCACAATTGTTATTGTTTGAATCATGCAAGTTTAATTTTGACTTTCATTTAGACAGATGTCATTTTAAGGCACTTAAATTGTTCTCTTGGTATCCCTTGTTGAAAACGAATAAGCACATATCCTACAATAGTGGGAGCTAGTTGCTGATTGGAACCTGCACACATTTCAGAGTCTCTTGTGTTCAGCAAGCTGCAAGTAGTGCAATGCTGTTCCTTCAGTAAAGGATAACAAGAGAATGAAGCAAATGTGAAAATAGAAGTAAATAGGAAAGTTTTTTTTAATAGTGTATGTTCTATCCAAATCATGATTTTTTTTAAAAAAAAAATTTTAAATTTTTTTTTGGGGGGGGAGGTTCTGTCCCTTTTAAAAGATAGAAAAACATAATTTATGTAAGAACTTACCTGATAAATTCATTTCTTTCATATTAGCAAGAGTCCATGAGCTAGTGACGTATGGGATATACATTCCTACCAGGAGGGGCAAAGTTTCCCAAACCTTAAAATGCCTATAAATACACCCCTCACCACACCCACAATTCAGTTTAACGAATAGCCAAGAAGTGGGGTGATAAGAAAAATGTGCGAAAGCATATAAAATAAGGAATTGGAATAATTGTGCTTTATACAAAAAAATCATAACCACCACAAAAAAGGGCGGGCCTCATGGACTCTTGCTAATATGAAAGAAATTAATTTATCAGGTAAGTTCTTACATAAATTATGTTTTCTTTCATGTAATTAGCAAGAGTCCATGAGCTAGTGACGTATGGGATAATGACTACCCAAGATGTGGATCTTTCCACGCAAGAGTCACTAGAGAGGGAGGGATAAAATAAAGACAGCCAATTCCTGCTGAAAATAATCCACACCCAAAATAAAGTTTAATGAAAAACATAAACAGAAGATTCAAACTGAAACCGCTGCCTGAAGTACTTTTCTACCAAAAACTGCTTCAGAAGAAGAAAATACATCAAAATGGTAGAATTTAGTAAAAGTATGCAAAGAGGACCAAGTTGCTGCTTTGCAAATCTGGTCAACCGAAGCTTTATTCCTAAACGCCCAGGAAGTAGAAACTGACCTAGTAGAATGAGCTGTAATCCTTTGAGGCGGAGTTTTACCCGACTCGACATAGGCATGATGAATTAAAGATTTCAACCAAGATGCCAAAGAAATGGCAGAAGCTTTCTGGCCTTTTCTAGAACCGGAAAAGATAACAAATAGACTAGAAGTCTTTCGGAAAGACTTAGTAGCTTCAACATAATATTTCAAAGCTCTAACAACATCCAAAGAATGCAACGATTTCTCCTTAGAATTCTTAGGATTAGGACATAATGAGGGAACCACAATTTCTCTACTAATGTTGTTGGAATTCACAACCTTAGGTAAAAATTCAAAAGAAGTTCGCAACACCGCCTTATCCTGATGAAAAATCAGAAAAGGAGACTCACAAGAAAGAGCGGATAATTCAGAGACTCTTCTGGCAGAAGAGATCGCCAAAAGGAACAAAACTTTCCAAGAAAGTAATTTAATGTCCAATGAATGCATGGGTTCAAAAGGAAGAGCTTGAAGAGCCCCCAGAACCAAATTCAAACTCCAAGGAGGAGAAATTGACTTAATGACAGGTTTTATACGAACCAAAGCTTGTACAAAAACATAATTTATGTAAGAACTTACCTGATAAATTCATTTCTTTCATATTAACAAGAGTCCATGAGCTAGTGACGTATGGGATATACATTCCTACCAGGAGGGGCAAAGTTTCCCAAACCTTAAAATGCCTATAAATACACCCCTCACCACACCCACAAATCAGTTTAACGAATAGCCAAGAAGTGGGGTGATAAGAAAAAGTGCGAAGCATATAAAATAAGGAATTGGAATAATTGTGCTTTATACAAAAAAATCATAACCACCACAAAAAAGGGTGGGCCTCATGGACTCTTGTTAATATGAAAGAAATGAATTTATCAGGTAAGTTCTTACATAAATTATGTTTTCTTTCATGTAATTAACAAGAGTCCATGAGCTAGTGACGTATGGGATAATGACTACCCAAGATGTGGATCTTTCCACACAAGAGTCACTAGAGAGGGAGGGATAAAATAAAGACAGCCAATTCCTGCTGAAAATAATCCACACCCAAAATAAAGTTTAACAAAAAACATAAGCAGAAGATTCAAACTGAAACCGCTGCCTGAAGAACTTTTCTACCAAAAACTGCTTCAGAAGAAGAAAATACATCAAAATGGTAGAATTTAGTAAAAGTATGCAAAGAAGACCAAGTTGCTGCTTTGCAGATCTGGTCAACCGAAGCTTCATTCCTAAACGCCCAGGAAGTAGATACTGACCTAGTAGAATGAGCTGTAATTCTTTGAGGCGGAATTTTACCCGACTCAACATAGGCAAGATGAATTAAAGATTTCAACCAAGATGCCAAAGAAATGGCAGAAGCTTTCTGGCCTTTCCTAGAACCGGAAAAGATAACAAATAGACTAGAAGTCTTACGGAAAGATTTCGTAGCTTCAACATAATATTTCAAAGCTCTAACAACATCCAAAGAATGCAATGATTTCTCCTTAGAATTCTTAGGATTAGGACATAATGAAGGAACCACAATTTCTCTACTAATGTTGTTGGAATTCACAACTTTAGGTAAAAATTCAAAAGAAGTTCGCAACACCGCCTTATCCTGATGAAAAATCAGAAAAGGAGACTCACACGAAAGAGCAGATAATTCAGAAACTCTTCTAGCAGAAGAGATGGCCAAAAGGAACAAAACTTTCCAAGAAAGTAATTTAATGTCCAATGAATGCATAGGTTCAAACGGAGGAGCTTGAAGAGCTCCCAGAACCAAATTCAAACTCCAAGGAGGAGAAATTGACTTAATGACAGGTTTTATACGAACCAAAGCTTGTACAAAACAATGAATATCAGGAAGAATAGCAATCTTTCTGTGAAAAAGAACAGAAAGAGCAGAGATTTGTCCTTTCAAAGAACTTGCGGACAAACCCTTATCCAAACCATCCTGAAGAAATTGTAAAATTCTCGGTATTCTAAAAGAATGCCAAGAAAAATGATGAGAAAGACACCATGAAATATAAGTCTTCCAGACTCTATAATATATCTCTCGAGATACAGATTTACGAGCCTGTAACATAGTATTAATCACGGAGTCAGAGAAACCTCTATGACCAAGAATCAAGCGTTCAATCTCCATACCTTTAAATTTAAGGATTTCAGATCCGGATGGAAAAAAGGACCTTGTGACAGAAGGTCTGGTCTTAACGGAAGAGTCCATGGCTGGCAAGATGCCATCCGGACAAGATCCGCATACCAAAACCTGTGAGGCCATGCCGGAGCTATTAGCAGAACAAACGAGCATTCCCTCAGAATCTTGGAGATTACTCTTGGAAGAAGAACTAGAGGCGGAAAGATATAGGCAGGATGATACTTCCAAGGAAGTGATAATGCATCCACTGCCTCCGCCTGAGGATCCCGGGATCTGGACAGATACCTGGGAAGTTTCTTGTTTAGATGAGAGGCCATCAGATCTATCTCTGGGAGCCCCCACAATTGAACAATCTGAAGAAATACCTCTGGGTGAAGAGACCATTCGCCCGGATGCAACGTTTGGCGACTGAGATAATCCGCTTCCCAATTGTCTACACCTGGGATATGAACCGCAGAGATTAGACAGGAGCTGGATTCCGCCCAAACCAAAATTCGAGATACTTCTTTCATAGCCAGAGGACTGTGAGTCCCTCCTTGATGATTGATGTATGCCACAGTTGTGACATTGTCTGTCTGAAAACAAATGAACGATTCTCTCTTCAGAAGAGGCCAAAACTGAAGAGCTCTGAAAATTGCACGGAGTTCCAAAATATTGATCGGTAATCTCACCTCCTGAGATTCCCAAACTCCTTGTGCCGTCAGAGATCCCCACACAGCTCCCCAACCTGTGAGACTTGCATCTGTTGAAATTACAGTCCAGGTCGGAAGAACAAAAGAAGCCCCCTGAATTAAACGATGGTGATTTGTCCACCACGTTAGAGAGTGTCGAACAATCGGTTTTAAAGATATTAATTGAGATATCTTCGTGTAATCCCTGCACCATTGGTTCAGCATACAGAGCTGAAGAGGTCGCATGTGAAAACGAGCAAAGGGGATCGCGTCCGATGCAGCAGTCATAAGACCTAGAATTTCCATGCATAAGGCTACCGAAGGGAATGATTGTGACTGAAGGTTTCGACAAGCTGTAATCAATTTTAGACGTCTCTTGTCTGTTAAAGACAGAGTCATGGACACTGAATCTATCTGGAAACCCAGAAAGGTTACCCTTGTTTGAGGAATCAAAGAACTTTTTGGTAAATTGATCCTCCAACCATGATCTTGAAGAAACAACACAAGTCGATTCGTATGAGACTCTGCTAAATGTAAAGACGGAGCAAGTACCAAGATATCGTCCAAATAAGGAAATACCACAATACCCTGTTCTCTGATTACAGACAGAAGGGCACCGAGAATCTTTGTGAAAATTCTTGGAGCTGTAGCAAGGCCAAACGGTAGAGCCACAAATTGGTAATGCTTGTCTAGAAAAGAGAATCTCAGGAACTGATAATGATCTGGATGAATCGGAATATGCAGATATGCATCCTGTAAATCTATTGTGGACATATAATTCCCTTGCTGAACAAAAGGCAATATAGTCCTTACAGTTACCATCTTGAACGTTGGTATCCTTACATAACGATTCAATAATTTTAGATCCAGAACTGGTCTGAAGGAATTCTCCTTCTTTGGTACAATGAAGAGATTTGAATAAAACCCCATCCCCTGTTCCGGAACTGGAACTGACATAATTACTCCAGCCAACTCTAGATCTGAAACACAATTCAGAAATGCTTGAGCTTTCACTGGATTTACTGGGACATGGGAAAGAAAAAATCTCTTTGCAGGAGGTCTCATCTTGAAACCAATTCTGTACCCTTCTGAAACAATGTTCTGAATCCAAAGATTGTGAACAGATTTGATCCAAATTTCTTTGAAAAAACGTAACCTGCCCCCTACCAGCTGAACTGGAATGAGGGCCGTACCTTCATGTGAACTTAGAAGCAGGCTTTGCCTTTCTAGCAGGCTTGGATTTATTCCAGACTGGAGATGGTTTCCAAACTGAAACTGCTCCTGAGGACGAAGGATCAGGCTTTTGTTCTTTGTTGAAACGAAAGGAACGAAAACGATTGTTAGCCCTGTTTTTACCTTTAGACTTTTTATCCTGTGGTAAAAAAGTTCCTTTCCCACCAGTAACAGTTGAAATAATAGAATCCAACTGAGAACCAAATAATTTGTTTCCCTGGAAAGAAATGGAAAGTAGAGTTGATTTAGAAGCCATATCAGCATTCCAATTCTTAAGCCATAAAGCTCTTCTGGCTAAGATAGCCAGAGACATAAATCTAACATCAACTCTAATAATATCAAAAATGGCATCACAGATGAAATTATTAGCATGCTGGAGAAGAATAATAATATCATGAGAATCACGATTTGTTACTTGTTGCGCTAGAGTTTCCAACCAAAAAGTTGAAGCTGCAGCAACATCAGCCAATGATATAGCAGGTCTAAGAAGATTACCTGAACATAGATAAGCTTTTCTTAGAAAAGATTCAATTTTTCTATCTAAAGGATCCTTAAACGAGGTACCATCTGACGTAGGAATGGTAGTACGTTTAGCAAGGGTAGAAATAGCCCCATCAACTTTAGGGATTTTGTCCCAAAATTCTAACCTGTCAGGCGGAACAGGATATAATTGCTTAAAACGTTTAGAAGGAGTAAATGAATTACCCAATTTATCCCATTCCTTAGCAATTACTGCAGAAATAGCATTAGGAACAGGAAAGACTTCTGGAATAACCGCAGGAGCTTTAAAAACCTTATCCAAACGTATAGAATTAGTATCAAGAGGACTAGAATCCTCTATTTCTAAAGCAATTAGTACTTCTTTAAGTAAAGAGCGAATAAATTCCATCTTAAATAAATATGAAGATCTATCAGCATCAATCTCTGAGACAGAATCCTCTGAACTAGAAGAGTCCAAAGAATCAGAATGATGGTGTTCATTTAAAAATTCATCTATAGAGAGAGAAGATTTAAAAGACTTTTTACGTTTACTAGAAGGAGAAATAACAGACAAAGCCTTCTTTATGGATTCAGAAACAAAATCTCTTATGTTATCAGGAACATTCTGCACCTTAGATGTTGAGGGAACTGCAACAGGCAATGGTACATCACTAAAGGAAATATTATCTGCTTTAACAAGTTTGTCATGACAATATTACAAACAACAGCTGGAGAAATAGCTACCAAAAGTTTACAGCAGATACACTTAGCTTTGGTAGATCCAGCAGGCAGTGGTTTTCCTGTAGTATCTTCTGGCTCAGATGCAACGTGAGACATCTTGCAATATGTAAGAGAAAAAACAACATATAAAGCAAAATAAATCAAATTCCTTATAAGACAGTTTCAGGAATGGGAAAAAAATGCCAAACATCAAGCTTCTAGCAACCAGAAGCAAATGAAAATGAGACTGAAATAATGTGGAGACAAAAGCGACGCCCATATTTTTTGGCGCCAAATAAGACGCCCACATTATTTGGCGCCTAAATGCTTTTGGCGCCAAAAATGACGCCACATCCGGAACGCCGATATTTTTGGCGCAAAATAACGTCAAAAAATGACGCAACTTCCGGCGACACGTATGACGCCGGAAACGGAAATGAATTTTTGCGCCAAAAAAATCCGCGCCAAAAATGACGCAATAAAATGAAGCATTTTCAGCCCCCGCGAGCCTAACAGCCCACAGGGAAAAAAGTCAAATTTTTGAGGTAAGACAAAATATGATAATTTAAAGCATAATCCCAAATATGAAACTGACTGTCTGGAAATAAGGAAAGTTGAACATTCTGAGTCAAGGCAAATAAATGTTTGAATACATATATTTAGAACTTTATAAATAAAGTGCCCAACCATAGCTTAGAGTGTCACAGAAAATAAGACTTACTTACCCCAGGACACTCATCTACATGTTTGTAGAAAGCCAAACCAGTACTGAAACGAGAATCAGTAGAGGAAATGGTAAATATAAGAGTATATCGTCGATCTGAAAAGGGAGGTAAGAGATGAATCTCTACGACCGATAACAGAGAACCTTATGAAATAGACCCCGTAGAAGGAGATCACTGCATTCAATAGGCAATACTCTCCTCACATCCCTCTGACATTCACTGCACGCTGAGAGGAAAACCGGGCTCCAATTTGCTGCGGAGCGCATATCAACGTAGAATCTAGCACAAACTTACTTCACCACCTCCCTTGGAGGCAAAGTTTGTAAAACTGATTTGTGGGTGTGGTGAGGGGTGTATTTATAGGCATTTTAAGGTTTGGGAAACTTTGCCCCTCCTGGTAGGAATGTATATCCCATACGTCACTAGCTCATGGACTCTTGTTAATTACATGAAAGAAACAATGAATATCAGGAAGATTAGCAATCTTTCTGTGAAAAAGAACAGAAAGAGCAGAGATTTGTCCTTTCAAAGAACTTGCGGATAAACCTTTATCTAAACCATCCTGAAGAAACTGTAAAATTCTCGGAATTCTAAAAGAATGCCAAGAAAAATGATGAGAAAGACACCAAGAAATATAAGTTTTCCAGACTCTATAATATCTCTCTCTAGATACAGATTTACAAGCCTGTAACATAGTATTAATCACAGAGTCAGAGAAACCTCTTTGACCAAGAATCAAGCGTTCAATCTCCATACCTTTAAATTTAAGGATTTGAGATCCTGATGGAAAAAAGGACCTTGCGACAGAAGGTCTGGTCTTAGCGGAAGAGTCCACGGATGGCAAGAGGCCATCCGGACAAGATCCGCATACCAAAACCTGTGAGGCCATGCCGGAGCTACCAGCAGAACAAACGAGCATTCCTTCAGAATCTTGGAGATTACTCTTGGAAGAAGAACTAGAGGCGGAAAGATATAGGCAGGATGATACTTCCAAGGAAGTGATAATGCATCCACTGCTTCCGCCTGAGGATCCCGGGATCTGGACAGATACCTGGGAAGTTTCTTGTTTAGATGAGACGCCATCAGATCTATTTCTGGAAGCTCCCACATTTGAACAATCTGAAGAAAAACCTCTGGGTGAAGAGACCATTCGCCCGGATGCAACGTTTGGCGACTGAGATAATCCGCTTCCCAATTGTCTATACCTGGGATATGAACCGCAGAGATTAGACAGGAGCTGGATTCCGCCCAAACCAGAATTCGAGATACTTCTTTCATGGCCAGAGGACTGTGAGTCCCTCCTTGATGATTGATGTATGCCACAGTTGTGACATTGTCTGTCTGAAAACAAATGAACGATTCTCTCTTCAGAAGAGGCCAAGACTGAAGAGCTCTGAAAATTGCACGGAGTTCCAAAATATTGATCGGTAATCTCACCTCCTGAGATTCCCAAACTCCTTGTGCCGTCAGAGATCCCCACACAGCTCCCCAACCTGTAAGACTTGCATCTGTTGAAATTACAGTCCAGGTCGGAAGAACAAAAGAAGCCCCCTGAATTAAACGATGGTGATCTGTCCACCACGTTAGAGAGTGTCGTACAATCGGTTTTAAAGATATTAATTGAGATATCTTTGTGTAATCCCTGCACCATTGATTCAGCATACAGAGCTGAAGAGGTCGCATGTGAAAACGAGCAAAGGGGATCGCGTCCGATGCAGCAGTCATAAGACCTAGAATTTCCATGCATAAGGCTACCGAAGGGAATGATTGTGACTGAAGGTTTCGACAAGCTGAAATCAATTTTAGACGTCTCTTGTCTGTCAAAGACAGAGTCATGGACACTGAATCTATCTGGAAACCCAGAAAGGTTACCCTTGTCTGAGGAATCAATGAACTTTTTAGTGAATTGATCCTCCAACCATGATCTTGAAGAAACAACACAAGTCGATTCGTATGAGATTCTGCTAAATGTAAAGACTGAGCAAGTACCAAGATATCGTCCAAATAAGGAAATACCACAATACCCTGTTCTCTGATTACAGACAGAAGGGCACCGAGAACCTTTGTAAAAATTCTTGGAGCTGTAGCTAGGCCAAACGGCAGAGCCACAAACTGGTAATGCTTGTCCAGAAAAGAGAATCTCAGGAACTGATAATGATCTGGATGAATCGGAATATGCAGATATGCATCCTGTAAATCTATTGTGGACATATAATGCCCTTGCTGAACAAAAGGCAAGATAGTCCTTACAGTTACCATTTTAAACGTTGGTATCCTTACATAACGATTCAATATCTTTAGATCCAGAACTGGTCTGAAGGAATTCTCCTTCTTTGGTACAATGAAGAGATTCGAATAAAACCCCAGCCCCTGTTCCAGAACTGGAACTGGCATAATTACTCCAGCCAACTCTAGATCTGAAACACATTTCAGAAATGCTTGAGCTTTCACTGGATTTACTGGAACACGGGAAAGAAAAAATCTCTTTGCAGGAGGTCTTATCTTGAAACCAATTCTGTACCCTTCTGAAACAATGTTCTGAATCCAAAGATTGTGAACAGAATTGATCCAAATTTCTTTGAAAAAACGTAACCTGCCCCCTACCAGCTGAGCTGGAATGAGGGCCGCACCTTCATGTGGACTTAGAAGCTGGCTTTGCTTTTCTAGAAGGCTTGGATTTATTCCAGACTGGAGATGGTTTCCAAACTGAAACTGCTCCTGAGGATGAAGGATCAGGTTTTTGTTCTTTGTTGAAACGAAAGGAACGAAAACGATTATTAGCCCTGTTTTTACCCTTAGATTTTTTATCCTGTGGTAAAAAAGTTCCTTTCCCACCAGTAACAGTTGAGATAATAGAATCCAACTGAGAACCAAATAATTTGTTACCCTGGAAAGAAATGGAAAGTAGAGTCGATTTAGAAGACATATCAGCATTCCAAGTTTTAAGCCATAAAGCTCTTCTAGCTAAAATAGCTAGAGACATAAACCTGACATCAACTCTAATAATATCAAAAATGGCATCACAGATAAAATTATTAGCATGTTGAAGAAGAATAATAATATTATGAGAATCATGATCTGTTACTTGTTGCGCTAAAGTTTCCAACCAAAAAGTTGAAGCTGCAGCAACATCAGCCAATGATATAGCAGGTCTAAGAAGATTACCTGAACACAGATAAGCTTTTCTTAGAAAGGATTCAATTTTCCTATCTAAAGGATCCTTAAACGAAGTACCATCTGATGTAGGAATAGTAGTACGTTTAGCAAGGGTAGAAATAGCCCCATCAACTTTAGGGATTTTGTCCCAAAATTCTAATCTGTCAGACAGCACAGGATATAATTGCTTAAAACGTTTAGAAGGAGTAAATGAATTACCCAAATTATTCCATTCTCTGGAAATTACTTCAGAAATAGCACCAGGAACAGGAAAAACTTCTGGAATAACCACAGGAGATTTAAAGACCTTATCTAAACGTTTAGATTTAGTATCAAGAGGACCAGAATCCTCAATTTCTAAAGCAATTAGTACTTCTTTAAGTAAAGAACGAATAAATTCCATTTTAAATAAATATGAAGATTTATCAGCATCAACCTCTGAGACAGAATCCTCTGAACCAGAAGAGTCATTAGAATCAGAATGATGATGTTCATTTAAAAATTCATCTGTATAAAGAGAAGTTTTAAAAGAATTTTTATGTTTACTAGGAGGAGGAATAACAGACATAGCCTTCTTGATGGATTCAGAAACAAAATCTCTTATGTTATCAGGAACATTCTGAACATTAGATGTTGATGGAACTGCAACAGGTAATGGTACATTACTAAAGGAAATATTATCTGCATTAACAAGTTTGTCATGACAATTAATACAAACAACAGCTGGAGGAACAGCTACTAAAAGTTTACAGCAGATACACTTAGCTTTGGTAGTTCCAGCACCAGACAGCGATTTTCCTGAAGTATCTTCTGACTCAGATGCAACGTGAGACATCTTGCAATATGTAAGAGAAAAAAACAGAATTTATGCTTACCTGATAAATTACTTTCTCCAACGGTGTGTCCGG
Source organism: Bombina bombina (assembly GCF_027579735.1). NCBI lineage: Eukaryota > Metazoa > Chordata > Amphibia > Anura > Bombinatoridae > Bombina > Bombina bombina. The sequence continues at coordinate 861,574,778 of NC_069500.1, forward strand.
TCCACGGCGTCATCCTTACTTGTGGGATATTCTCTTCCCCAACAGGAAATGGCAAAGAGTCCCAGCAAAGCTGGTCACATGATCCCTCCTAGGCTCCGCCCACCCCAGTCATTCGACCGACGGACAGGAAGAAATATATATAGGAGAAACCATATGATACCGTGGTGACTGTAGTTAGAGAAAATAATTCATCAGACCTGATTAAAAAACCAGGGCGGGCCGTGGACCGGACACACCGTTGGAGAAAGTAATTTATCAGGTAAGCATAAATTCTGTTTTCTCCAACATAGGTGTGTCCGGTCCACGGCGTCATCCTTACTTGTGGGAACCAATACCAAAGCTTTAGGACACGGATGAAGGGAGGGAGCAAATCAGGTCACCTAAATGGAAGGCACCACGGCTTGCAAAACCTTTCTCCCAAAAATAGCCTCCGAAGAAGCAAAAGTATCAAATTTGTAAAATTTGGCAAAAGTGTGCAGTGAAGACCAAGTCGCTGCCTTACATATCTGGTCAACAGAAGCCTCGTTCTTGAAGGCCCATGTGGAAGCCACAGCCCTAGTGGAGTGAGCTGTGATTCTTTCAGGAGGCTGTCGTCCGGCAGTCTCATAAGCCAATCGGATAATGCTTTTAAGCCAAAAGGAAAGAGAGGTAGAAGTCGCTTTTTGACCTCTCCTTTTACCAGAATAAACAACAAACAAGGAAGATGTTTGTCTGAAATCTTTAGTAGCCTCTAAATAGAATTTTAGAGCACGGACTACGTCCAAATTGTGTAACAAACGTTCCTTCTTTGAAACACCAAAAAACTCTTAACCATCTCCGTGGAGATGTTGCCTGTGCAACGGCAAAGAGAATGACTGGGGTGGGCGGAGCCTAGGAGGGATCCTGTGACCAGCTTTGCTGGGACTCTTTGCCATTTCCTGTTGGGGAAGAGAATATCCCACAAGTAAGGATGACGCCGTGGACCGGACACACCTATGTTGGAGAAACAACATATAAAGCAAAATTGATCAAATTCCTTAAATGACAGTTTCAGGAATGGGAAAAAATGCCAAGGAACAAGCTTCTAGCAACCAGAAGCAAAGAAAAAATGAGACTTAAATAATGTGGAGACAAAAGCGACGCCCATATTTTTTTAGCGCCAAATAAGACGCCCACATTATTTGGCGCCTAAATGCTTTTGGCGCCAAAAATGACGCCACGTCCGGAACGCCGACATTTTTGGCGCAAAAGAACGTCAAAAAATTACGCAACTTCCGGCGACACGTATGACGCCGGAAACAGAAAAGATTTTTTGCGCCAAAAAAGTCTGCGCCAAGAATGACGCAATAAAATGAAGCATTTTCAGCCCCCGCGAGCCTAACAGCCCACAGGGAAAAAAGTCAAATTTTTAAGGTAAGAAAAATATTTAATTCAAGTGCATTATCCCAAATATGAAACCGACTGTCTGAAAATAAGGAATGTTGAACATCCTGAGTCAAGGCAAATAAATGTTTGAATACATATATTTAGAACTTTATTAAAAAAGTGCCCAACCATAGCTTAGAGTGTCACAGAAAATAAGACTTACTTACCCCAGGACACTCATCTACATGTTTGTAGAAAGCCAAACCAGTACTGAAACGAAAATCAGCAGAGGTAATGGTATATATATATATAAGAGTATATCGTCAATCTGAAAAGGGAGGTAAGAGATGAATCTCTACGACCGATAACAGAGAACCTATGAAATAGACCCCGTAGAAGGAGATCATTGAATTCAAACAGGCAATACTCTCCTCACATCCCTCTGACATTTACTGCACGCTGAGAGGAAAACCGGGCTCCAACCTGCTGCGGAGCGCATATCAACGTAGAATCTAGCACAAACTTACTTCACCACCTCCATAGGAGGCAAAGTTTGTAAAAACTGAATTGTGGGTGTGGTGAGGGGTGTATTTATAGGCATTTTAAGGTTTGGGAAACTTTGCCCCTCCTGGTAGGAATGTATATCCCATACGTCACTAGCTCATGGACTCTTGCTAATTACATGAAAGAAATGTATTTACATTTGCACAACCAACATTGTTATATTATTATACTTTATAACATTTAAACCTCTAAATGTCTGCCTGTTTCAAAGCCACTACACCCAGCCTACTACAGCCTAGCGCAGGTGGACAATATATAGATAACATTGTGCTCACTCCTGGAGTTGTGCACAACACAGAACTAATTGGCTAAAATTCAAGTCAATAGATGATAAATACAAAGTCATGTGATAAGGTGGCTGTCAGAACAGTCTTAGATACAAGGTAATCACAGAGGTAAAAAGTATATTAATCTAACTGTGTTGGCTGTGCAAAACTGGGGAATGGGTAATCTATCTTTCTAAACAATACAAATTTTTGGAGTTGACTGTCCCTTTAAGTAGTTCAAATTAATTTGCATATGCAAATTAAAAAGTCTGAGAGATGCTTTTCTTTAACAGACTCTTTTAGGTCTATCTCACTCAATATATGTTTTGGGTCATATGAAGTACCAAGATGGAAAAAAACAATTTATGTAAGAACTTACCTGATAAATTCATTTCTTTCATATTGGCAAGAGTCCATGAGCTAGCGACGTATGGGATATACAATCCTACCAGGAGGGGCAAAGTTTCCCAAACCTCAAAATGCCTATAAATACACCCCTCACCACATCCACAATTCAGTTTAATGAATATCCAAGTAGTGGGGTGATAAAGAAAGGAGTAAAAAGCATCAACAAAGGAATTTGGAAATAATTGTGCTTTATTCAAAAAATCATAACCACCATAAAAAGGGTGGGTCTCATGGACTCTTGCCAATATGAAAGAAATTAATTTATAAGGTAAATTCTTACATAAATTATGTTTTCTTTCATGTAATTGGCAAGAGTCCATGAGCTAGTGACCTATGGGATAGCAATACCCAAGATGTGGAACTCCACAGGAGAGTCACTAGAGAGGGAGGGATAAAATAATAACAGCCATTTTCCAATGAAAAAATAAATCCACAACACAAAATATAAGTTTATTCTCATAATGAAAAGAAAAAACTCAAACATAAGCAGAGGAATCAAACTGAAACAGTTGCCTGAAAAACTTTTCTACCAAAAATTGCTTCCGAAGAAGCAAATGCATCAAAACGGTAGAATTTAGTAAATGTATGCAAAGAAGATCAAGTTGCTGCTTTGCAAATCTGATCAACTGAAGCTTCATTCTTAAAAGCTCACAAAGTGGAGACTGATCTAGTAGAATGAGCTGTAATTTTCTGAGGCGGAGCCTGACCCTGATGAACCAAAAGTTTTAACCAAGATGCCAAGGAAATGGCAGAAGGCTTCTTCTGACCTTTCCTAGAACCAGAAAAGATAATAAATCGACTAGAAGTCTTCCTCAAATCTTTAGTAGCTTCAACATAATATTTCAAAGATCTTACCACATCCAAAGAATGTAAGAATCTCTCCAAAGAATTCTTAGGATTAGGACACAAGGAAGGGACAACAAATTCTCTATTAATGTTGTTAGAATTCACAACCTTAGGTAGAAATTTAAATGAAGTCCGCAAAACTGCCTTATCCTGATGGAAAATCAGAAAAGGAGATTAACCAGAAAGAGCAGATAATTCGGAAATTCTTCTAGCAGAAGACATGGCCAAAAGGAACAACACTTTTCAAGAAAGTAGCTTAATGTCCAAAGAATGCATAGGCTCAAATGGAGGAGCCTGTAAAGCCTTCAAAACCAAATTAAGACTCCAAGGAGGAGAGATTGATTCAATGACAGGCTTGATACGAACCAAAGCCTGTACAAAACAGTGAATATCAGGAAGCTTAGCAATCTTTCTGTGAAATAAAACAGAAAGAGCAGAGATTTGTCTCTTCAAGGAACTTGCAGACAAACCCTTATCCAACCCATTCTGAAGAAACAGTAAAAATTCTAGGAATTCTAAAACAATGCCAGGAGAATTTATGAGAAGAACACCATGAAATATAAGTCTTCCAAACTTGATAATAAGTCTTCCTAGAAACAGATTTACGAGGCCTGAATCATAGTATTAATCACTGAGTCAGAGAAACCTCTATTACTGAGCACTAGGCGTTCAATTTCCATACCTTCAAATTTAATGATTTGAGATCCTGATGGAAAAACGGTCCTTGAAACCTTAATGGCCTTAATGGAAGTGGCCAAGGTTGGCAACTGGATATCCTAACAAGATCCGCTTACCAAAACCTGTGAGGCCATGCTGGAGCTACCAGCAACACAAATGATTGTTGCATGATGATTTGGGAGATCACTCTTGGAAAAAGAACTAGAGGCGGAAAAATATAAGCAGGTTGGTAACAACAAGGACATGTTAACGCATCCACCGCTTCCGGCTGAAGATCCCTGGACCAGGACAGGTACCTGGGTAGTTTCTTGTTTAGATGGGAAGCCATCAGATCTATTTCTGGAAGACCCCACATCTGAACAATCTGAGAAAACACATCTGGATGGAGCGACCACTCCCCCGGATGTAAAGTCTGACGGCTGAGATAATCCGTTTCCCAATTGTCTATACCTGGGATATGATCTGCAGAAATTAGAAAGGAGCTGGATTCCGCCCAAGCAAGTATCCAAGATACTTCTTTCATAGCTTGGGGACTGTGAGTCCCACCCTGATGATTGACATATGCCACAGTTGTGATATTGTCTGTCTGAAAACAAATGAACGGTTCTCTCTTCAACAGAGGCCAAACCTGAAGAGCCCTGAAAATAGCACAGAGTTCTAAAATATTGATTGGTAACCTCGCCTCTTAAGATATCCAAATCCCTTGTGCTGTCAGAGATCCCCAGACAGCTCCTCAACCTGAAAGACTGTCTGATCTGTTGTGATCACAGTCCAGGTTGGACGAACAAAAGAGGCCCCTTGAACTATACAATGGTGATCTAACCACCAAGTCAGAGAGAGTTGAACATTGGGGTTTAAGGATATTAATTGTGATATCTTTGTATAATCCCTGCACCATTGGTTTAGCATACAAAGCTGGAGAGGTCTCGGATGAAAACAAGCAAAGGGGATCTCGACCGATGCTGCAGTCATGAGACCTAAAACTTCCATGCACATAGCTACTGAAGGGAATGATTGAGACTGAAGGTTCCAACAAGCTGAAACCAATTTTAATCGTCTCTTGTCTGTTAGAGACAGAGTCATGGACACTGAATCTATCTGGAAACCTAAAAAGGTGACCCTTGTCTGAGGAATCAAGAAACTTTTTGGTAAATTGATCCTCCAACCATGTCTTTGAAGAAACAACACTAGTTGATTCGTGCAAGATTCTGCAGAATGTAAAGACTGAGCTAGTAGCAAGATATCGTCCAAATAAGGAAACGCCGCAATACCCCGTTCTCTGATTACAGAGAGTAGGGCACCGAGAACCTTTGAAAAGATTCTTGGAGCTGTCATTAGGCCAAAGGGAAGAGCGACAAATTGGTAATTATTGTCTAGAAAAGAGAATCTCAGAAACTTATAGTGGTCTTGATGAATCTGAATATGAAGATACGCATCCTGTAAGTCTATTGTGGACATATAATGCCCTTGCTGAACAAAAGGCCGAATAGTCAGAGTCACCATTTTTAAAGTTGGCACTCTTACATAACGATTCAAAATTTTCAGATCCAAAACTGGCCTGAATGAATTTTCTTTCTTTGGGACAATGAATAGATTTGAATAAAACCCCAGACCCTGTTCCTGAAATGGAACTGGGTTGATTACCCCTGAAATCTCCAGGTCCGAAACACACTTCAGAAAAGCCTGAGCCTTCACTGGATTTGCTGGGATGTGTGAGAGAGAAAAATCTTCTCACAAGAGGTCTTACTCTGAATCCATTGATTTTGGAAAGAATCTGCCCAAATGTTTTGGAAGAATCTTAATCTGCCCCCTACCAGCTGAGCTGGAATGAGGGCTGCACCTTCATGCAGACTTAGGGGGCTGGCTTTGGATTTACTCCAACTTGAAGGTTTCCAATTGGAACCAGATTCTTTGGGGGAAGGATTAGCTTTCTGTTCCTTATTCTGTCAAAAGGAGCAAAAACGGTTAGAAGCTTTAGATTTACCCTTAGGTCTTTTATCCTGAAAAAATACTCCCTTCCCCCAGTGACAGTTGAAATAATCAAATCCAACTGAGAACCAAATAAATTATTACCTTGGAAAGAAAGAGATAGTAATCTAGACTTAGAAACCATGCCAGCATTCTAATTTTTGAGCCACAAAGCTCTTCTAGCTAAAATAGCTAAATACATAGATTTAACATCAATTTTGACGATATCAAAAATGGCATCACAGATAAAATGATTAGCATGTTTAAGCAGGCGAACAATGCTAAACAAATCAGGATCCATTTCCTGTTGCGCTAAACATTCCAACCAAAAAGTTGATGCAGCTGCATCATCAGCAAAAGAAATGGCAGGTCTGAGAAGATAGCTAGAATATAAATAAGCTTTCCTTAGATAAGATTCAAGTTTCCTATCTAAAGGGTCTTAAAAGAAGTACTATCTTCCATAGGAATAGTAGTACGTTTAGCAAGAGTAGAGATAGCCCCATCAACTTTGGGGATCTTTTCCCAAAACTCCAATCTAACTGCTGGCAAAGGATACCATTTTTTAAACCTTGAAGAAGAAATAAAAGAAGTACTAGGCCTATTCCATTCCTTAGAAATCATATTAGAAATAGCACCAGGAACTGGAAAAACCTCTGGAGTAACCACAGGAGGTTTATAAACTGAATTTAAACGTTTACAAATTATCCTCAATATCCAATGTAATCAACACCTCTTAACAAGGAACGAATATACTCCATTTTAAATAAATAAGTAGATTTGTCAGTGTCAATATCTGAGGTAGGATCTTCTGAATCAGACAGATCCTCATCAGAGGACGATAATTCAATGTTGTCGGTCATTTGAAATTTCATCAACTTTATGAGAAGTTTTAAAAGACCTTTTACGTTTATTAGAAGGCGGGATTGGCAGACACAGCCTTCTGAATCACATCCGCAATAAAATCTTTTATATTTACAGGTATATCATGTACATTAGATGTTGAAGGAACAACAGACATTGTACTATTACGGATGGACACATTCTCTGCATGTAAAAGCTTATCATGACAACTATTACATACCACAGCTGGAGATATAATCTCCACAGATTTACAACAAAATGCACTTAGCTTTGGTAGAACTGTTATCAGGCAGCAGGGATCCAACAGTGGTTTCTGAGACAGGATCAGATTGAGACATCTTGCAAATGTAAGAGAAAAAACAACATATAAAGCAAAATTATCAATTTCCTTATATGGCAGTTTCAGGAATGGGAAAAAATGGAAACAGCGTAGCCCTCTGACATAGAAAAAGGCAAGAGGCATATAGGAATGGGGTTTTAAATAATTAAATTATTTGGCGGCAAGTATGACGCACAACGCAAACTGAACATTTTTTGGCGCCAACAACATCTGGAAATGACACTCGCGTCATTGTAGACGCTACCCTGTGCAAGGAACTCGGTGTCAACTAAGACGCTGCAAATGACGAATTTGCGTCACCAGACGTACCTTCACGCAAAAAAATTCTCGGGCCAAGAATGACGCAATAAACTTTAGCATTTTGCGCCCTTGCGAGCCTAATTTTGCCCGCGAAATTGAATGAAAAAGCAGTGATTGAAAAATGACTATACCCCAGGTAAGAAAAATATTTTCCTAAATATGTTTTAACCCAAATATGAAACTGACAGTCTACAAAAGGAAATATACATAAACCTGACTCATGGCAAATATAAGTACAATACATATATTTAGAACTTTATATTAATGCATAAAATGCCAAACTATAGCTGAGAGTGTCTTAAGTAATGAAAAAGTAAATTTATGCTTACCTGATAAATTAATTACGGATTCATCCTTTACTTGTGGGATATTATCCTCCTGCTAACAGGAAGTGGCAAAGAGCACCACAGCAGAGCTGTCTATATAGCTCCTCCCTTAGCTCCACCCCCCCAGTCATTCGACCGAAGGTACAGGAAGAAAAAGGAGAAAGTACAAGGTGCAGAGGTGACTTAAGTTTAAATAAAAAAAAAAATATAATCTGTCTTAAAATGACAGGGCGGGCCGTGGACTCGTCTTACCATAGAAGAAATTAATTTATCAGGTAAGCATAAATGTACTTTTCTTTTTTAAAGGTAAGACGAGTCCACGGATTCATCCTTTACTTGTGGGATACAATACCAAAGCTACAGGATACGGATGAATGGTAGGGACAAGACAGATGGTTAAACAGAAGACACCACTGTTTGAAGAACTTTTCTCCCAAAAATAGCCTCCGAAGAAGGTATCAAATTTGTAAAATTTGGAAAAGGTATGAAGCGAAGACCAAGTCGCAGCCTTACAAATCTGATCAACAGAAGCATAATTTTTAAAGGCCCATGTGGAAGCCAGCGCTCTAGTAGAGTGAGCTGTAATTCTTTCAGGAGGCTGCTGTCCAGCAGTCTCGAATGCCAAACGGATGATGCATTTCAGCCAAAAGGCAAGAGAGGTAGCCGTAGCTTTTTGACCTTTACATTTTCCAGAATAGACAACAAACAAAGAAGATGTTTGACGGAAATCTTTGGTCGCTTGCAAGTAAAACTTTAAAGCACGAACCACATCCAATATGTGCAATAGACGCTCCGTCTTAGAGGAAGGATTAGGACACAGAGAAGGAACAACAATTTCCTGATTAATATTCTTATTAGTAACAACCTTAGGAAGGAATCCAGGTATGGTACGCAAAACCACCTTATCAGCATGGAAAACAAGATAAGGCGAGTCGCATTGCAATGCAGATAGTTCAGAAACTCTTCGAGCCGAAGAGATAGCAACTAAAAACAGAACTTTCCAAGATAGAAGCTTAATATCTATGGAATGCATAGCTTCAAACGGAACCCCTTGAAGAACTTTAAGAACTAAATTCAAACTCCATGGCGGAGCAACAGGTTTAAACACAGGCTTGATTCTAACTAAAGACTGACAGAACAACTGAACGTCTGGAACATCTGCCAGACGTTTGTGCAGTAGAATTGATAAAGCAGATATCTGTCCCTTTAAGGAACTAGCTGATAGCCCCTTCTCCAATCCTTCTTGGGGAAAGAACAAAATCCTAGGAATCCTGAGCTTACTCCATGAGTAGCCTTTGGATTCGCACCAATAAAGATATTTACGCCATATCTTATGATAAATTTTCCTGGCGACAGGCTTTCGAGCCTGAATCAAGGTATCTATGACCGACTCTGAGAAACCCCGCTTGGATAAGATCAAGCGTTCAATCTCCAAGCAGTCAGCCGCAGAAAAACTAGATTTGGATGCTGAAACGGACCTTGAATCAGAAGATCCTGTCTCAGTGGCAGAGTCCATGGTGGAAGAGATGACATGTCCAACAGGTCTGCATAACAAGTCCTGCGTGGCCACGCAGGTGCTATCAAAAACACTGAAGCGCTCTCCTGTTTGATTCTGGCAAACGAGGAAGGAGAGGAAATGGTGGAAACACATAAGCCAGGTTGAACGACCAGGGTACTGCTAGAGCATCTATCAGTACTGCCTGAGGATCCCTTGACCTGGACCCGTAACTAGGAAGTTTGGCGTTCTGACGAGACGCCATCAGATCCAATTCTGGTGTGCCCCATTGCTGAATCAATTGTGCAAACACCTCCGGATGGAGTTCCCACTCCCCCGGATGAAAAGTCTGACGACTTAGAAAATCCGCTTCCCAGTTCTCCACCCCTGGGATATAGATTGCTGATAGATGGCAAGAGTGAGTCTCTGCCAATCGAATTATTTTGGTAACCTCTATCATTGCTAGAGAACTCTTTGTTCCCCCTTAAAGATTGATATATGCTACAGTCGTGATATTGTCCGACTGGAATCTTATGAATCTGGCCGACGCCAGCTGAGGCCACGCTTGAAGCGCGTTGAATATCGCTCTCAGTTGTAGAATATTTATCGGGAGGAGAGCTTCCTCCCGAGTCCACAAACCCTGAGCTTTCAGGGAATTCCAGACTGCACCTCAGCCCAATAGGCTGGCGTCCGTTGTCACTATGACCCATGCTGGCCTGCGGAAACGCATTCCCTTGGACAGATGATCCTGTGACAACCACCAAAGAAGAGAGTCTCTGGTCTCTTGGTCCAGATTTATCCGAGGAGATAAATCTGCATAATCCCCATTCCACTGTCTGAGCATGCAAAGTTGCAGTGGTCTGAGATGCAAGCGAGCAAACGGAACTATGTCCATTGCCGATTACCTCCATACACTGAGCCACTGACGGCCGAGGAATGGAATGAAGAGCTCGGCAGATGGATAAAATTTTTGATTTCCTGACCTCCGTCAGAAAATTTTTCATGTCCACCGAATCTATCAGAGTTCCCAGGAATGGAACTCTTGTGAGAGGGATAAGTGAACTCTTTTTTTACATTCACCTTCCACCCGTGAGATCTTAGAAAAGCCAACACGATGTCCGTGTGAGACTTGGCTAGTTGGTAAGTCGACGCCTGGATTAAGATATCGTCCAGATAAGGCGCCACAGCTATGCCAAGATATACAGGGGAGGGGTTTAAGCCAAAAATGGATAGTAATTTTAAAATGGATAATTTAAAATGGACACAAAGTATTTGAAAAACTCACGTATATACATATATCCTCATACAGCCATTAATTCAGCAATAACATAACAATTAGAATATAAAATGTATAAAACTGTAAAATATCAAATAGGTGTATACACATAAAAACACACTTAGAATAAAAACACATAAAATGAAAAGAGGAAAGGAAAAAGTCTCAATATATGGAGATATCCTAATTCGTGTCAAAAGGTAGTGAAGTAAAGACAATAAAACGTATGTGTTCTTTTCTGCACCGTTCAAACGGTGAACATTACTCCAGACGAACCCCTTAGGGTATATACTCACAGGAAATGCCCTCAATCACTATGAGGTAAGATACAGGTGTTGGTCCTCTATACAGCTCTTTGACCGTATTCGGTCAGTGTCACTTTTCTCACATAGATGTCCTGGAAGGCTCGTGCAGTGCCGGTGATATGTGAAAGACAGAAGTAATGCAAAAGCTAATGCAATATTGTCTAACACCAATTTATTGTAGTATAAAATTACAAGGCAAGCGTTTACACTCACATTTGCAAACCTCAATGTTATGAGGTAACTAAAAGCATGACATACATCAATAGATATACAGATGAGTCAATCAGTAAGGTGGTCTGCGGTGTGCCGGTCTCAAAATAATACTTTATCAAGCCTTACGCATTTCGAAGGTGGATTATAGAACATTCGTTCTCCCTTCTTCCTCAGAGGCTAGAATATTATGATCGAGAAGCAACTCACCGCTAATGTTTAAACTAAAACGGAGCCGAACGCCGACCCGCCCACTAGCCCAACTACCCTACTCATTGGATCACTGTTGGGTGTGTGTGTGAGGACCGGAAATCGTCCTACGTCCTCTGATAGGGTATCGTACTAAAAGAGTTATGGTTGACAGCCCATGTTACCCGATCTGTTCACACAGGAGTGAAACACGCCCACATCATGTGCAGCGTGTATGGGGGACTGGCAAACTCGCATCTGACAATTCCTGAACATTATATAAATAGCAAGAAAACCAAATATACACAAGTCCTAAGTTTGTGAAACTGCTGAGTCCCTAATATATGAACCTTCGAAACGCGTAAGGCTTGTTAGAGTATTATTTTGAGACCGGCACAGCGCAGACCACCTTACTGATTGACTCATCTGTATATCTATTGATGTATGTCATGCTTTTAGTTACCTCATAACATTGAGGTTTGCAAATGTGAGTGTAAACGTTTGCCTTGTAATTTTATACTACAATAAATTGGTGTTAGACAATATTGCACTAGCTTTTGCATTACTTCTGTCTTTCACATATCACCGGCACTGCACGAGCTTTCCAGGACATCTGTGTGAGAAAAGTGACACTGACCGAATACGGGCAAAGAGCTGTATAGAGGACTAACACCTGTATCTTACCTCATAGTGATTGAGGGCATTTCCTGTGAGTATATACCCTAAGGGGTTCGTCTGGAGTAATGTTCACCGTTTGAAGGGTGCAGAAAAGAACACATACGTTTTATTGTCTTTACTTCACTACCTTTTGACACAAATTGGGATATCTCCATATATTGAGGCTTTTTCCTTTCCTCTTTTCATTTTAAGTGTTTTTATGTGTATACACCTATTTGATATTATACAGTTTTATACATTTTATATTCTAATTGTTATGTTATTGCTGAATTAATGGCTGTATAAGGATATATGCATAAGTGAGTTTTTCAAATACTTTATTTGTCCATTTTAAATTATTATCCATTTTAAAATTACTATCCATTTTTCATAGGTGTTTTGAGGTTATGGTATTACTGCACATGAATTGATTTTTAGATTTCATGTTATTTATTTACTTATGTATACGTCGTCAGGACCTCCATATATTAGCGCTTCTAACACATCTCCCATATACCTCCTTTAACACACACACATATATACATTATATATATATATATATATATATATATATATATATATATATATATATATATATATATATATATAAACACAATAGGTATCCAGAAGGAAAAGAAGCAAACACCGAAGCCAAAAACTTGTATGCTTGTGGTTTATTCAGCAATGTTGCCAAGTATCAGGTGAGTAGACAAATATATATTTATTTATATATTTATTTGTATCAGGTGAGTAGACAAATAAATATATAAATAAATATATATTTGTCTACTCACCTGATACTTGGCAACATTGCTGAATAAACCACAAGCATACAAGTTTTTGGCTTCGGTGTTTGCTTCTTTTCCTTCTGGATACCTATTGTTTATATATATGTTTATATATATATATATATATATATATATATATATATATATATATATATATAAAAATATAAATACAAATACATTTACCCAAAGACACTCATCCACTAACAGACAGCCAAACCAGTACTGAAACATATCAGCAGAGGTAATGGAGATAGGAGTATAGAGTCGATCTGTAAAGGGAGGCAGAAGATGAATCCATGCAACTGAATTAACAGAGAGCATGTGAAGGATTCTAACAAGGTGAAACTCCAGGTACATCCCTAAGACAACCACTGTACTCTGAGGGGAACCGGGCCTCACATAGATGAAAGACTCCCCTCTATGAAGAACACTGCATAAATAATTTTCATGTTACATATATAGCGCCGTATTAGAAACTTAATGGTAAAAAATACATATATTACGGAATTAATCATGTAAACCAGGGGACATTAGAATGTGTGTTAGAAAGTACTAATGTGGTATGTTTCCAAAACCACCTGATATCGGGTTACAAAAGGATTCCCACATAGTAGAAATGATACAGAGTCCCAGTTTAAAAAGATAACCCATGCAAAAAATGCACATTCAGGTCTATACATTCAGACCCGCCGTATTAAAATACAATGACAGAGTGGGGATGTTATATAGAAAAACAGCAATACTGAAGATAGTATGTATAAACACAAAAAACATAATTTATGTAAGAACTTACCTGATAAATTAATTTCTTTCATATTAGCAAGAGTCCATGAGCTAGTGACGTATGGGATATACATTCCTACCAGGAGGGGCAAAGTTTCCCAAACCTCAAAATGCCTATAAATACACCCCTCACCACACCCACAATTCAGTTTAACGAATAGCCAAGAAGTGGGGTGATAAGAAAAAAGTGCGAAAGCATATAAAATAAGGAATTGGAATAATTGTGCTTTATACAAAAAAATCATAACCACCACAAAAAAAGGGCGGGCCGCTAATATGAAAGAAATGAATTTATCAGGTAAGTTCTTACATAAATTATGTTTTCTTTCATGTAATTAGCAAGAGTCCATGAGCTAGTGACGTATGGGATAATGATTACCCAAGATGTGGATCTTTCCACACAAGAGTCACTAGAGAGGGAGGGATAAAATAAAGACAGCCAATTCCTGCTGAAAATAATCCACACCCAAAATAAAGTTTAATGAAAAACATAAGCAGAAGATTCAAACTGAAACCGCTGCCTGAAGTACTTTTCTACCAAAAACTGCTTCAGAAGAAGAAAATACATCAAAATGGTAGAATTTAGTAAAAGTATGCAAAGAGGACCAAGTTGCTGCTTTGCAAATCTGATCAACCGAAGCTTCATTCCTAAACGCCCAGGAAGTAGAAACTGACCTAGTAGAATGAGCTGTAATCCTCTGAGGCAGAGTTTTACCCGACTCAACATAGGCAAGATGAATTAAAGATTTCAACCAAGATGCCAAAGAAATGGCAGAAGCTTTCTGGCCTTTTCTAGAATCGGAAAAGATAACAAATAGACTAGAAGTCTTTCGGAAAGATTTAGTAGCTTCAACATAATATTTCAAAGCTCTAACAACATCCAAAGAATGCAACGATTTCTCCTTAGAATTCTTAGGATTAGGACATAATGAAGGAACCACAATTTCTCTACTAATGTTGTTGGAATTCACAACTTTAGGTAAAAATTCAAAAGAAGTTCGCAACACCGCCTTATCCTGAAGAAAAATCAGAAAAGGAGACTCACAAGAAAGAGCAGATAATTCAGAAACTCTTCTGGCAGAAGAGATGGCCAAAAGGAACAAAACTTTCCAAGAAAGTAATTTAATGTCCAATGAATGCATAGGTTCAAATGGAGGAGCTTGAAGAGCCCCCAGAACCAAATTCAAACTCCAAGGAGGAGAAATTGACTTAATGACAGGTTTTATACGAACCAAAGCTTGTACAAAACAATGAATATCAGGAAGAAAAGCAATCTTTCTGTGAAAAAGAACAGAAAGAGCAGAGATTTGTCCTTTCAAGGAACTTGCGGACAAACCCTTATCTAAACCATCCTGAAGAAACTGTAATATTCTCGGTATTCTAAAAGAATGCCAAGAAAAATGATGAGAAAGACACCAAGTATAAGTCTTCCAGACTCTATAATATATCTCTCTAGATACAGATTTACGAGCCTGTAACATAGTATTAATCACAGAGTCAGAGAAACCTCTTTGACCAAGAATCAAGCGTTCAATCTCCATACCTTTAAATTTAAGGATTTCAGATCCTGATGGAAAAAAGGACCTTGAGACAGAAGGTCTGGTCTTAACGGAAGAGTCCACGGTTGGCAAGAGGCCATCCGGACAAGATCCGCATACCAAAACCTGTGAGGCCATGCCGGAGCTACCAGCAGAACAAACGAGCATTCCTTCAGAATCTTGGAGATTACTCTTGGAAGAAGAACTAGAGGCGGAAAGATATAGGCAGGATGATACTTCCAAGGAAGTGATAATGCATCCACTGCCTCCGCCTGAGGATCCCGGGATCTGGACAGATACCTGGGAAGTTTCTTGTTTAGATGAGACGCCATCAGATCTATTTCTGGAAGTTCCCACATTTGAACAATCTGAAGAAATACCTCTGGGTGAAGAGACCATTCGCCCGGATGCAACGTTTGGCGACTGAGATAATCCGCTTCCCAATTGTCTATACCTGGGATATGAACCGCAGAGATTAGACAGGAGCTGGATTCCGCCCAAACCAAAATTCGAGATACTTCTTTCATAGCCAGAGGACTGTGAGTCCCTCCTTGATGATTGATGTATGCCACAGATGTGACATTGTCTGTCTGAAAACAAATGAACGATTCTCTCTTCAGAAGAGGCCAAGACTGAAGAGCTCTGAAAATTGCACGGAGTTCCAAAATATTGATCGGTAATCTCACCTCCTGAGATTCCCAAACTCCTTGTGCCGTCAGAGATCCCCACACAGCTCCCCAACCTGTGAGACTTGCATCTGTTGAAATTACAGTCCAGGTCGGAAGCACAAAAGAAGCCCCCTGAATTAAACGATGGTGATCTGTCCACCACGTTAGAGAGTGTCGAACAATCGGTTTTAAAGATATTAATTGAGATATCTTTGTGTAATCCTTGCACCATTGATTCAGCATACAGAGCTGAAGAGGTCGCATGTGAAAACGAGCAAAGGGGATCGCGTCCGATGCAGCAGTCATAAGACCTAGAATTTCCATGCATAAGGCTACCGAAGGGAATGATTGTGACTGAAGGTTTCGACAAGCTGCAATCAATTTTAGACGTCTCTTGTCTGTTAAAGACAGTCATGGACACTGAATCTATCTGGAAACCCAGAAAGGTTACCCTTGTCTGAGGAATCAAAGAACTTTTTGGTAAATTGATCCTCCAACCATGATCTTGAAGAAACAACACAAGTCGATTCGTATGAGATTCTGCTAAATGTAAAGACTGAGCAAGTACCAAGATATCGTCCAAATAAGGAAATACCACAATACCCTGTTCTCTGATTACAGACAGAAGGGCACCGAGAACCTTTGAAAAAATTCTTGGAGCTGAAGCTAGGCCAAACGGTAGAGCCACAAACTGGTAATGCTTGTCCAGAAAAGAGAATCTCAGGAACTGATAATGATCTGGATGAATCGGAATATGCAGATATGCATCCTGTAAATCTATTGTGGACATATAATTCCCTTGCTGAACAAAAGGCAAGATAGTCCTTACAGTTACCATCTTGAACGTTGGTATCCTTACATAACGATTCAATATTTTTAGATCCAGAACTGGTCTGAAGGAATTCTCCTTCTTTGGTACAATGAAGAGATTTGAATAAAACCCCATCCCCTGTTCCGGAACTGGAACTGGCATAATTACTCCAGCCAACTCTAGATCTGAAACACAATTCAGAAAGGCTTGAGCTTTCACTGGATTTACTGGGACACGGGAAAGAAAAAATCTCTTTGCAGGAGGTCTCATCTTGAAACCAATTCTGTACCCTTCTGAAACAATGTTCTGAATCCAAAGATTGTGAACAGAATTGATCCAAATTTCTTTGAAAAAACGTAACCTGCCCCCTACCAGCTGAGCTGGAATGAGGGCCGCACCTTCATGTGGACTTAGAAGCAGGCTTTGCCTTTCTAGCAGGCTTGGATTTATTCCAGACTGGAGATGGTTTCCAAACTGAAACTGCTCCTGAGGATGAAGGATCAGGCTTTTGTTCTTTGTTGAAACGAAACGAACGAAAACGATTATTAGCCCTGTTTTTACCTTTAGATTTTTTATCCTGTGGTAAAAAAGTTCCTTTCCCACCAGTAACAGTTGAGATAATAGAATCCAACTGAGAACCAAATAATTTGTTACCCTGGAAAGAAATGGAAAGTAGAGTTGATTTAGAAGCCATATCAGCATTCCAAGTCTTAAGCCATAAAGCTCTTCTAGCTAAAATAGCTAGAGACATAAACCTGACATCAACTCTAATAATATCAAAAATGGCATCACAGATAAAATTATTAGCATGCTGAAGAATAATAATAATATCATGAGAATCATGATTTGCTACTTGTTGCGCTAAAGTTCCCAACCAAAAAGTTGAAGCTGCAGCAACATCAGCCAATGATATAGCAGGTCTAAGAAGATTACCTGAACACAGATAAGCTTTTCTTAGAAAGGATTCAATTTTCCTATCTAAAGGATCTTTAAGCGAAGTACCATCTGACGTAGGAATGGTAGTACGTTTAGCAAGGGTAGAAATAGCCCCATCAACTTTAGGGATTTTGTCCCAAAATTCTAACCTGTCAGACGGTACAGGATATAATTGCTTAAAACGTTTAGAAGGAGTAAATGAATTACCCAATTTATCCCATTCTTTGGAAATTACTGCAGAAATAGCATTAGGAACAGGAATAACTTCTGGAATAACCACAGGAGATTTAAATACCTTATCTAAACGTTTAGAATTAGTATCAAGAGGACCAGAATCCTCTATTTCTAAAGCAATTAATACTTCTTTAAGTAAAGAACGAATAAATTCCATTTTAAATAAATATGAAGATTTATCAGCATCAATCTCTGAAACAGAATCCTCTGAACCAGAAGAGTCATCAGAATCAGAATGATGATGTTCATTTAAAAATTCATCTGTAGGGAGAGAAGTTTTAAAAGATTTTTTACGTTTACTAGAAGGAGAAATAACAGACATAGCCTTCTTGATGGATTCAGACACAAAATCTCTTATGTTATCAGGAACATTATGCACCTTAGATGTTGAAGGAACTGCAACAGACAATGGTACTTTACTAAAGGAAATATTATCTGCATTAACAAGTTTGTCATGACAATTAATACAAACAACAGCCGGAGGAATAGCTACCAAAAGTTTACAGCAGATACACTTAGCTTTGGTAGATCCAGCACTAGACAGCGATTTTCCTGTAGTATCTTCTGACTCAGATGCAACGTGAGACATCTTGCAATATGTAAGAGAAAAAACAACATATAAAGCAAAATAGATCAAATTCCTTATATGACAGTTTCAGGAATGGGAAAAAATGCCAAAGAACAAGCTTCTAGCAACCAGAAGCAATGAAAAATGAGACTAAAATAATGTGGAGACAAAAGCGACGCCCATATTTTTTAGCGCCAAATAAGACGCCCACATTATTTGGCGCCAAAAATGACGCCACATCCGGAACGCCGACATTTTTGGCGCAAAACAACGTCAAAAAATGACGCAACTTCCGGCGACACGTATGGCGCCGGAAACGGAAAAGAATTTTTGCGCCAAAAAAGTCCGCGCCAAGAATGACGCAATAAAATGAAGCATTTTCAGCCCCCGCGAGCCTAACAGCCCACAGGGAAAAAAAGAGTCAAATATTTGAAGGTAAGAAAAAAGGAATAATTCAATGCATAATCCCAAATATGAAACTGACTGTCTGAAAAATAAGGAAAGTTGAACATTCTGAGTCAAGGCAAATAAATGTTTGAATACATATATTTAGAACTTTATAAACAAAGTGCCCAACCATAGCTTAGAGTGTCACAGAAAATAAGATTTACTTACCCCAGGACACTCATCTACATGTTTGTAGAAAGCCAAACCAGTACTGAAACGAGAATCAGTAGAGGTAATGGTATATATAAGAGTATATCGTCGATCTGAAAAGGGAGGTAAGAGATGAATCTCTACGACCGATAACAGAGAACCTATGAAATAGACCCCGTAGAAGGAGATCACTGCATTCAAATAGGCAATACTCTCTTCACATCCCTCTGACATTCACTGCACGCTGAGAGGAAAACCGGGCTCCAACTTGCTGCGGAGCGCATATCAACGTAGAATCTAGCACAAACTTACTTCACCACCTCCATCGGAGGCAAAGTTTGTAAAACTGAATTGTGGGTGTGGTGAGGGGTGTATTTATAGGCATTTTGAGGTTTGGGAAACTTTGCCCCTCCTGGTAGGAATGTATATCCCATACGTCACTAGCTCATGGACTCTTGCTAATTACATGAAAGAAACAAAATTTATACTTACCTAATAAATTTCTTTCTTTACGGATATAGTGAGTCCTCAACATCATCCATTACTGTTGGGAATATCACTTCTGGCCAGCAGGAGGAGGCAAAGAGCACCACAGTTAAACTGTTAAGTATCACTTCCCTTCTCACAAACCCCAGTCATTCGACCGAAGGTAATGGAGAGAAAGGAGTAACACAAAGGTGTAGAGGTGCCTGAGGTTTACTCAAAGAACAACTGTCTAAAAATTAAGGGTGGGGTCGTGGAATCACCATATCCAGAAATAAATACATTTATCAGGTAAGCATAAATTTTGTTTTCTTTCCTAAGATATGGTGAGTCCACAACGTCATCAATTACTGTTGGGAACCAATACCAAAGCTAAGGACACTGAAACCTAAGCACTGCCAATATAGACCCCTCTGAGAGCCATGGCAAGGCCAAAGGGAAGAGCCATGGCAAGGCCAAAGGGAAGAGCCACAAACGGAAAGTGTTTGAGAGAAAGGCAAAACTTCAAAATACGCGTCTTCCAGGTCTATGGTCACCATGAACTGACCCCTCCCTAGACCAAAGGAAGAATGGAACCACTGGTTTCCATTTGAAGAACGGTACCCTGAGACAACTTGTTGAGACACTTTATGTCTACCATAGGACTAAAAATTCCATCTTTTTGGGGAACCACAAACAGGAATAAAATACAAGACCCCTTACAGGAACTGGAACGATCCCTCATAGGGAAAAGAAGTCCCAAATGCACTACAAAAATGCCTTACGGTTATCTGGCCTGCAGATAAAATTGAGAGGTGGAACCTGCCTCAGGGAGGGAAAGAATGACTACTATGTAGTAACCCTGAGATACTATGCCTACAGCCTATCTGGGACATCTCAAATCCATGTTTGAAGACAGAGATTCAGCCCCTCACCTGGACCGATCCCGGTTTGGGGCAACACTCCTGTAGGTCTATTCATCTCGTCTTGTGGTAGAAAAGAACCTTTTCAACCTAAAATATCAGAAATATTCCTGTCAGATCCGGACCAAATAAGGTCTTACCCTTGTAAGAAAACGTCAGAAGCTTGGATGCAGAGGAAAAATCCACTGACCATGAATATAGCCACAAAGCCCAGCGGACTAGCACAGCAAAGCTAGATATCTCGGCTCCCTCCTTAAAAATTTGCATGGTAGCATCAGAAATAAAGGAAATGGCTATCTTAAGAGCCTTAATTCTGTTCTGGATCTCCTCCTTAAAGGAGTCTCTACCAATTGGAACAAACAAGGTATCGCACCAATAAGATGCCGCACTTGACACAGTGGCAAAACAAACTTCCATGTAAGCCTACAGCTTAGTCCATTGATCCTGAAAGAACAGCTATCCTCTCTAGGAATCGTAGTTCTCTTAGCCAGAGTAGAAATGTCCTACTACTATAGGCACCGTGTGTCATGATATTTAATAGAGACAATAACAGGAAACATCTTTTTAAAGACAGGAGACGGGGAAAACTCTCCTATTCCTGTGAAAAAACTCCCAGCACGGTCTGGTACAGGAAAAAACTTCCACAGAGGAATCCTAGTACCTATTATGCTTACTAGATTCTTCAGGGATTGACAACGACAGACGCAGCCAAGGCAGCCAAAACCTCCTTTAATCCCACACAAAGGTGTTCAAGCTGAAATCTGAAGGATACTACTTCAGCATCAGATAAAGTAAATATACTGTCCAAATCTGAGATTTTACCAATTTAAGGGCCTTGATTCTGTCCATAATCTCCTCTAATGGAGTCTCCATCTGAAGAGCCTCTTCTAGAGCCTCAAACCAGAAAGCAGCTGCAGTAGTTACAGGAACAATGCACGCAATAGGTTGAAGAGAAAAACCCTGATGAACAAAAATTTTCTTCAGGAGACCGTCTAATTTTTTATCCATAGGATCTTTGAAAGCACAACTGTCTTCGATAGGTATAGTTGTATGCTTAGACAGAGTAGAAATAGCTCCCTCCACCTTAGGAACTGTCTGCCACGAGTCCCGCATGGTGTCAGATATGGGAAACATTTTCTTAAAAACAGGAGGGGGAGTGAACGGAATACCTGGTCTATCCCACTCCTTAGTAATAATATTCACAATCCTCTTAGGGACTGTAAAAACATCAGTGTAAACAGGAACCTCTAAGTATTTATCCATTTTACACAATTTCTCTGGAACCACTATAGGGTCACAATCATCTAGAGTCGCTAATACCTCCCTGAGCAATAAGCGGAGGTGTTCAAGCTTAAATTTAAAGGCCGTCATATCAGAATCTGTCTGAGGAAGTGTCTTTCCTGAATCAGAAATTTCTCCCTCAGATAACAAATCCCTCACCCCTACTTCAGAGCATTGTGAGGGCATATCAGATACGGCTACTAAAGCGTCAGACGGCTCAGTATTTTTCCTAAACTTAGAGCTGTCCCGCTTTCCTTGTAAACCAGGCAGTTTAGATAAAACCTCTGTGAGGGTTGTATTCATAACTGTGGCCATGTCTTGTAAAGTAAAAGAATTTGACGCACTAGAGGTACTTGGCGTCACTTGTGCGGGCGTTACTGGTTGTGACACTTGGGGAGAGCTAGATGGCGAACCCTCATTTACTTCTGACTGAGAATCATCTATTGCTCTATTTTTAAGTGCTAATATATGTTCTTTATAGTTTATATACATATCAGTACAATTGGGACACATTCTAAGAGGGGGTTCCACAATGGCTTCCAAACATATTGAACAAGGATTTTCCTTGGTGTCAGACATGTTAAACAGGCTAGTAATGTAACAAGCAAGCTTGGAAAACAATGTAATCAAAGTAAATAACACTTAGAATTAAAACGGTACTGTGCCTTTAAGAGAAAAAAAGCTGCCCAAATTCTGCAAAACAGTGTAAAAAAGCAGTAAACTTATCGAAATTTTTACAGTAGCATCATAAAACCTTAGTAACTTTGCACAGCTATGCAAATAAACAATTAACCCCTTAATGGCAAAAGCGGATTGAAAAAACGTCAAAACCGGTTAAAAGGACTTTCAGGACCTTGCCACAGCTCTGCTGTGGCTCCTACCTGCCCTTCAGAACGATTTGTGGAGAAAAAAAACTTTTTACAGCCCTTAAACACAGCAGGAACCTCTGGAGAAGCAGTTAGATGTCTCTGAGGAAAAGAAACTGCGCAACTGAGGCGCAAAAATAGGCCCCTCCCACCTCACTCAATGTTTTGAGGCCTATCAGAAAAACACCAGAGTGTATCTTAATTAACCATGTGGGTTAAAACCCCCCAAAACAAGCCACAATTACCCCTTTAGTCCCTTCAAAAAAACGTTATAATTGCACCATTTACTGAAAAAACAAAAATGTTTCTTTCCTAACAGTGTAACCAGTAACTAATGAGCCCTTCATGCAAGCTGAAATTCCTATCCAAGTGTCTGAATACAGCTTACCTTTCCCTCATGGGAATATTGCCAGCCTTTTCTAGAATTAACACAGTCTGTCTAGAAAAATATAGACTGAACATACCTCATATGCAGCTTAGCATGCAAACCGTTCCCCCAACTGAAGTTTTCCTGTACTCTTCAGCCCTTGTGAGAACAGCAGTGGATCTTAGTTACAAAGTGCTAAGATCATCATCCTACTTGCAGAAATCTTCATCCCTTTTCTGCCAGAGAGTAAATAGTACAAACCGGTACCATTTAAAATAAACTTTTGCTTGAGAAATAAAAAACTAACATTTTTGTCATCACACTCGCTCTGCCCTTCCTAGTACTTAGAGTAGGCAAAGAGAATGACTGGGGGGTGGAGCTAAGGGAGGAGCTATATAGACAGCTATGCTGTGGGTGCTCTCTTTGCCACTTTCTGTAGGGAAGGAGAATATCCCACAAGTAAGGATGAATCCATGGACTCGATACATCTTACAAGAGAAATCTAATTTAAATCTAATTAGAAGATACAGCAGAGAATGATAAACACAGATCTAAAAAACTATAGATTCTCTCCCCACGTTACTAGAGAAGATTAGCCTCATATCGTTGGATTTAGATGTTCCACAAATGAATGTGCAGAGCATATGTCCCCCTTCCATAAGAACAGATCACCTATATACCTGCCATAGTAGACTAGGTTCGACCAGAACGCCCGACCCATAGATGTAAATGCGTTCAAATAGGCCCATAAATAAATGGGCAAAACTCGGAGCAAACCTGGTCCCCATGGCATCTGTAGATAAAAATCATCTTGGAACACGAAATAATTGTGCTGAAATATAAAAGCAATTAGCTGTAGGATGAATTATTTCTGTAATTCAGGTATATACATATCCCCAGCAAGATATTCAGAGATTGCTTTTATACCCAATCCATGTGAAATATTAGATTACAGAGCATGTACGTCGTATGAGATCCATAGGAAATCTTTCTGTATGACGTAACCATCCAATTTCATGAGCAAATCAGGGGAGTCCTTAAAGGGACAGTTTACTCAAAAATTTTCTCCCCTTTAATTTGTTCCCAATGATCCACTTTACCTGCTGGAGTGTATTAAATTGTTTACAAGTAGCTCCTTTACCCTTATATTGGCATTTGAAGTTGTTAATTTAGCATGTGGTATCCCCACCTATTCTGAAAGTTTGTGGCCGCGCGTACCAGCTATAGATAAGCTTTGTAAACACAGCCAGCAGAAGAAATTACACTCCCAGTGTGATAAAGCAGAGATAAGGTAATAAAATGTTGATTTTCCATTGTTGTCTCAAAGTATTGGTGATTGTTTTAAGGACAGATATAAGATAAAGAAGCAGGTATATGTGCACAATGTGATACAGTAATGAGATCTGATTATACCTACAAGCTCAACCTATTTTATTAGGCCGTGGCTTCAAAACACAAAATCAGAGCTTTAATATACAGAAATAAACCTTAAAAAGCTAATTTTCATACATTTTTTTACTCTGCAGTTGGTAAAAAAAGCAATTGTAAACACATTAAGGGAAAAACTATTTTACAGTATACTGTACTGTCCCTTTAATGTGTGACACCAATGCGAGTACATATTTCTGGAATTATACTACAGGATCTGTCAGATTATTTGGTAGAGGCATATAAAATACTTGGCGATAAGAATTAGAAATAATCTCTTCTTGAAAATGTATAATCCCCATCAATGTTTTTAAATATCTATCTGTTGGATCTGAAGCCAATTTTTTTTTTAATAATTCTTATCGCCAAGTATTTTATATGCCTCTACCAAATCTGACAGATCCTGTAGTATAATCCCAGAAATATGTACTCGCATTGGTGTCACACATTAAGGACTCCCCTGATTTGCTCATGAAATTGGATGGCTACGTCATACAGGAGGATTACCTGTGGATCTCATGCGACGTACATGCTCTGTACTCAAATATTTCACATGGATTGTGTATAAAAACAAAATTTATGCTTACCTGATAAATTTATTTCTCTTGTGGTGTATCCAGTCCACGGATTCATCCATTACTTGTGGGATATTCTCCTTCCCAACAGGAAGCTGCAAGAGGACACCCACAGCAGAGCTGTCTATATAGCTCCTCCCATAACTGCCACTCCCAGTCATTCGACCGAAGACAAGCAAGAGAAAGGAGAAACTATAGGGTGCAGTGGTGACTGTAGTTTAAAAATAAAAAACACCTGCCTTAAAATGACAGGGCGGGCCGTGGACTGTATACACCACAAGAGAAATAAATTTATCAGGTAAGCATAAATTTAGTTTTCTCTTGTAAGGTGTATCCAGTCCACGGATTCATCCATTACTTGCTGGATACCAATACCAAAGCTATAGGACACGGATGAAGGGAGGGACAAGGCAGGCGCTTAAACGGAAGGCACCACTGCCTGTAAGACCTTTCTCCCAAAAATAGCCTCCGAAGAAGCAAAAGTATCAAATTTGTAGAATTTAGAAAAAGTATGAAGCGAAGACCAAGTCGCCGCCTTACAAATCTGTTCAACAGAAGCCTCATTCTTAAAAGCCCATGTGGAAGCTACCGCTCTAGTAGAATGAGCTGTAATTCTTTCAGGAGGCTGCTGGCCAGCAGTCTCATAAGCTAAGCGGATTATACTTCTTAGCCAAAAAGAAAGAGAAGTTGCCGAAGCCTTTTGGCCTCTCCTCTGTCCAGAGTAGACCACAAACAAAGCAGATGTTTGACGAAAATCCTTCGTAGCTTGTAAATAAAATTTTAAAACACGAACCACATCAAGAATGTGTAAAAGACGTTCCTTCTTTGAAGAAGGATTAGGACATAGTGAAGGAACAACAATCTCCTGATTTATATTTTTATTAGATACCACCTTAGGAAGAAACCAGGTTTGGTACGTAACACTACCTTATCTGCATGAAAAATGAGATAAGGGGAATCACATTGTAAAGAAGATAACTTCCGAAACTCTTCGAGCAGAGGAGATAGCTACTAAAAACAGAACTTTCCAAGATAAAAGTTTAATATCTATGGAATGCAAAGGTTCAAACGGAACCCCTTGCAGCACCTTAAGAACCAAATTTAAACTCCATGGCGGAGCAACATTTTTAAACACAGGCTTGATTCTAACTAAAGACTGACAAAACGCCTGAACATCTGGAGTATCAGCCAGACGCTTGTGCAAAAGAATAGACAGAGCAGAAATCTGTCCCTTTAAGGAACTAGCTGACAATCCCTTCTCCAATCCTTCTTGGAGAAAAGATAATATCCTAGGAATCCTGACCTTACTCCATGAGTAACCTTTGGATTCACACCAATGAAGATATTTACACCATATCTTATGATAGATTTTCCTGGTGACCGGCTTTCGAGCCTGAATTAAGGTATCAATGACCGACTCAGAGAAACCACGCTTTGATAAAATCAAGCGTTCAATCTCCAAGCAGTCAGACGCAGAGAAATTAGATTTGGATGGTTGAAAGGACCCTGAAGTAGAAGGTCATGCCTCAGCGGCAGAGTCCATGGTGGAAGGGATGACATGTCCACCAGATCTGCATACCAAGTCCTGCGTGGCCACGCAGGTGCTATCAAAATCACTGAAGATCTCTCCTGCTTGATCTTGGCAATCAGACGAGGGAGCAGAGGAAATGGTGGAAACACATAAGCCAGGTTGAAGGACCAAGGCACTGCTAGAGCATCTATCAGCGCTGCCTTGGGATCCATGGACCTGGATCCGTAACAAGGAAGCTTGGCGTTCTGACGAGACGCCATGAGATCCAGTTCTGGTTTGCCCCAAAGTTGAATCAACTGTGCAAATACCTCCGGATGGAGTTCCCACTCCCCCGGATGAAAAGTCTGCCGACTTAGAAAATCCGCCTCCCAGTTCTCTACTCCTGGGATATGGATAGCTGATAGATTGCAAGAGTGAACCTGTGCCCATAGAATTATTTTTGAAACCTCCAACATTGTTAGGGAACTCCTTGTTCCCCCTTGATGGTTGACAGTCGTGATATTGTCCGACTGAAATCTGATGAACCTGACCGCAGCAAGCTGAGGCAAGCTGAGGCCAAGCCTGAAGAGCATTGAATATCGCTCTTAGTTCCAGAATGTTTATCGGAAGGAGTGCTTCCTCCTGAGTCCACGAGCCCTGAGCCTTCAGGGAGTTCCAGACTGCACCCCAGCCCAGAAGGCTGGTACTGTCGTTACTATTGTCCAATCTGGCCTGTGGAAGGCCATACCCTTGGACAGATGGACCCGAGATATCTGTATAATCCCCATTCCACTGACTGAGCATGCAAAGTTGCAGCGGTCTGAGATGTAGGCGTGCAAACGGCACTATGTCCATTGCCGCTACCATTAAGCCGATTACTTCCATACACTGAGCCACTGAAGGGCGAGAAGTAGAATAAAGAACACGGCAGGAATTTAGAAGTTTTGACAACCTGGCCTCTGTCAGGTAAATCTTCATTTCTACAGAATCTATCAGAGTTCCTAGGAAGGAAACTCTTGTGAGAGGGGATAGAGAACTCTTTTCTTCGTTCACCTTCCACCCATGAGACCTCAGGAATGCCAGAACAATGTCCGTATGGGACCCGGCGATTTGAAAATTCAACGCCTGTATCAGAATGTCGTCTAGGTAAGGGGCTACTGCTATACCCCGCGGCCTTAGGACCGCTAGGAGTGACCCTAGAACCTTCGTAAAGATTCTTGGTGCCGTAGCTAACCCAAAGGGAAGAGGCACAAACTGGCAATGCCTGTCTAGGAAGGCGAACCTGAGAAACCGATGATGATCTCTGTGTATCGGAATGTGAAGATAAGCATCCTTTAAGTCCACGGTAGTCATATATTGACCCTCCTGGATCATAGGTAGGATGGTTCGAATAGTCCCCATCTTGAAGGATGGGACCCTGAGAAATTTGTTTAAGATCTTGAGATCCAAGATTGGTCTGAAGGCTCCCTCTTTCTTGGGAACTACAAACAGATTTGAATAGAAGCCTTGCCCCTGTTACTCCTTTGGAACTGGGTGGATCACTCCCATAACTAGGAGGTCTTGAACACAATGTAAGAATGCCTCTCTCTTTATCTGGTTTGCAGATAATTGTGAGAGATGAAATCTCCCTTTTGGGGAAGAAGCTTTGAAGTCCAGAAGATATCCCTGGGACACAATTTCCAACGCCCAGGGATTCTGGACATCTCTTGCCCAAGCCTGGGCGAAGAGAGAAAGTCTGCCCCCTACTAGATCTGTTTCCGGATCGGGGGCTGATCCTTCATGCTGTTTTAGAGGCAGCAGCAGGTTTTTTGGCCTGCTTTCCTTTGTTCCAAGCCTGGTTAGGTCTCCAGACCGGCTTGGATTGGGCAAAATTTCCCTCTTGTTTTGTATTGAGGAAGTTGAAGCTGCACCACTCTTGAAGTTTCGAAAGGAACGAAAATTAGTCTGTTTGGTCCTTAATTTGTTGGACCTATCCTGAGGAAGGGCGTGACCTTTTCCTCCATTAATATCAGAAATGATCTCCTTCAGTCCAGGCCCGAATAGGGTCTGCCCCTTGAAGGGAATGTTGAGAAGCTTAGACTTTGAAGTAACGTCAGCTGACCAGGATTTAAGCCATAGCACCCTACGCGCCTAAATAGCAAAACCTGAGTTTTTAGCCGTTAGCTTGGTTAAATGAACAACGGCGTCAGAAACAAATGAATTGGCTAGCTTAAGAGCTTTAAGCTTGTCAAGGATATCATCCAACAGGGTTTCTACCTGTAGAGCCTCTTCTAGAGACTCAAACCAGAAAGCCGCAGCAGCAGTGACTGGGGCAATGCATGCAAGAGGCTGGAGAATAAAACCTTGTTGAATAAAAATCTTCTTAAGTTAACCCTCTAATTTTTTGTCCATTGGATCTAGAAAAGCACAACTGTCCTCGACCGGGATAGTTGTACGCTTCGCTAGGGTAGAGACTGCTCCCTCCACCTTAGGGACCGTCTGCCACAAGTCCCGTGTAGCAGCATCTATCGGAAACATCTTTTTAAAAACAGGAGGGGGAGAGAACGGTACACCTAGTCTATCCCATTCCTTAGTAATAATTTCTGAAAACCTCTTAGGGATTGGAAAAACATCAGTGTAAACAGGCACTGCATAGTATTTATCCAACTTACACAATTTCTCTGGGACTACAATGGCGTCACAGTCATCTAGAGCTGCTAAAACCTCCCTGAGCAACAAGCGGAGGTGTTCCAGTTTAAATTTAAATGTAGACATATCAGAATCAGGTTGAAGTGTCTTCCCTGAATCAGAAAAATTACCCACAGATAGAAGCTCTCCTGCTTCGGTTTCTGCACATTGTGAGGGTATATCAGACACAGCTACTAAAGCGTCAGAGAGCTCTGTATTTGTTCTAGTCCCAGAGCTGTCTTGCTTTCCTTGTAACTCTGGCAGTTTGGACAATACCTCTGTAAGGGTATGATTCATAACTGCCGCCATGTCTTGTAAAGTATACGCAATGGGCGTGCTTGATGTACTTGGCGTCCCTTGAGCGGGAGTTATAGGTTCTGACACGTGGGGAGAGTTAGTCGGCATAACTAACTTCCCCCTTGTCAATTTCCTCTGGTGATAAATCTTTTAAAGCCAGAATATGGTCTTTAAAATTTATAGTAAGATCAGTGCATTTGGTACACATTCTAAGAGGGGGTTCCACAATGGCTTCTAAACATAATGAACAAGGAGTTTCCTCTATGTCAGACATGTTTAACAGACTAGTAATGAGACCAGCTTGGAAAACACTTTAATAAATGTGAAAAAGCAGAATATAAAAAACGGTACTGTGCCTTTAAGGGAAAAAAAACAATCACATAAACGGCAAAACAGTGAAAAAAAGCAGTAAACTCTACAAAATTTTTACAGTGTGTATAATAGACTAAAATAGCATTGCACCCACTTGCAAATGGATGATTAACCCCTCAGGCTCAAAAACGAATCAGAAAAACGATAAAACCGTTATAAACAGTCACAAGCAAACTGCCACAGCTCTACTGTGGCTCCTACCTGCCCATAAAACAACTTTTGTAGGCACAAAACCCTTTTACAGAGGTCCTATATGTCAGGGGAAGCTGGATGTCTCAAGATGTAAAAACTACTGCGCAATTAGAGCGCGAAAATAGGCCCCTCCCACCATGCACTCAAAGTGAAAGGGCCATAAATAACTACTGCTAGGAGAAATCTAGTCAGCCATGTGGAAAACTAGGCCCCAAATAAAGATTTATCACCCTCAGTAAAAAACGTTTTTTATATATCATGCAACCGTTTTACATACTAAGTAATAAGAGCAAGTAACATGAATATTACCCTTTACTGCAAGCATGATCCCAGTCGTTTGTTAAATCACTGTTATCAGGCTTACCTTAATATATCAGGCACTGTCAGCATTTTCTAGTATCATCTCTCTAGAAAAAAATATACTGAACATACCTCAGAGCAGATAATTCTGAAGGCCATTCCCCCAGCTGAAGTTTTCCCATACTCTTCAGTTATGTGTGAGAACAGCAGTGGACCTTAGTTACAACCTGCTAAGATCATCAAAAGCCTCAGGCAGAACTCTTCTTCTAATTTCTGCCTGAGGTAAAAACAGTACAACGCCGGTACCATTTAAAAATAAACTTTTGATTGAAGATAAACTACACTAATTTACCACATATCTCTTGATTCTTCCTTTCTTGTCGAGTGCTGCAAGAGAATGACGGGGAGTGGCAGTTAGGGGAGGAGCTATATAGACAGCTCTGCTGTGGGTGTCCTCTTGCAGCTTCCTGTTGGGAAGGAGAATATCCCACAAGTAATGGATGAATCCGTGGACTGGATACACCTTACAAGAGAAAGCAATCTCTGAATATCTTGCTGGGGATATGTATATACCTGAATTACAGAAATAATTAATCCTATAGCTAATTGCTTTTAACTTTTTGGCACAATAATTTAGTGTTCCGCATTCACATCTATGGGTCGGGCATTCCGGTCGAACCTGGTCTACTATGGCAGGTATATAGATGATCTGTTGTTCTTATGGAAGGGGGACATATGCTCTGCACATTCATTTGTGGAACATCTAAATTCAACGATATGAGGCTAACCTTCTCTAGTAACGTGGAGACAGAGAATCTATAGTTTTTTTAGATCTGTGTTTATCATTTTCTGCTGAGAATAAGATTAAATGCACTACTCATTTTAAGACTGTTGATTACAACAGCTATTTAAGCTATAAAAGCAATGACTTAATTCCTTGGAATTATATATATATAATAATAAAAGTTATACTTACCCAAAGACACTCATCCACTAACAGACAGCTAAACCAGTACTGAAACATATCAGCAGAGGTAATGGAGATAGGAGTATAGAGTCAATCTGTAAAAGGAGGCAGAAGATGAATCCCTGCAACTGAATTAACAGAGAGCTTGTGAAGGATTTATAATGAGGTGAAACCGTAGTATCAAAGGACCATACTCCAGGAACATCCCTCTGAAAACCACAGTACTCTGAGGGGAACCGGGTCTCACATAGATGAAAGACTCCCCTCTACGGAGAACACTGCATATCCAACGGAAGCAAAGTAAAGGTTGAGGTATGAGTGAGGTGGGAGGGTTTATATAGAGCATTTGGGGTTTTGGAAACTTCGACTCCTCCTAGCAGTAGAGAAGTAATTCCCATTGGTAAGGGATTGTGGACTCTCACCAACTGCATAAAAGAAATTTACCACTACCCATACTCCAAATACATCCCTCCGTCAAACATAGTCTGAGGGGGGAAACAGTCCTCAATTCAATCTGAGAACCCCTTTTTACTGAAGAATAAAAACAAATTATGATTACCTGATAATTTAATTTCCATCATGGGGAGGAGAGTCCACTGCTTCATTCATCACGTGTAGGAATTAAGAACCTGGCCACCAGGAGAAGGCAAAGACACTCAAGCCAAATGCTCTAGAGGACACTGAATGAAGAAAACGGGAGGGTAAAGGAGGCGGACCCTATACTAAGGGCACCACAGCCTGCAGAACCTCTCTCCTAAAAGCTCCTTCTGCCGAAGCAAAAATGTCAAATTTGTAAAATTTTGCAAAAGTATGTAAGGATGACCAGGTTGCCGCCTTACAAATCTGCTCCATAGAAGCCTCATTCTTAAAGGCCCAAAAAGAGGCCACAGCTCTAGTTGAGTGAGCCGTAATCCTCTGAGGAGGCTTATGTCCCGCTGTCTCATAAGCCAAACGGATCATACTCCTCAACCAAAATGATAGAGAAGTTGCAGAGGCCCTCTGCCCCCTGCGCCTTCCAGAATACACAACGAAGGAGGAAGTCTGTCTGAACTCCTTTGTGGCTTGAAGATAAAACTTCAAGGCCCGAAACACATCCAGATTATTAAGTAACCTCTCCTTTGAAGAGGATGGGTTAGGACACAAGGAAGGAACCACTATTTCCTGGTTAATGTTATGACTCGACACACATCTTGGGAAGAAATTCCAAACAGGTTTGCAGAACGGCTTTGTCAGCATGAAAAACCAAGTAAGGAGGCTCAAATTGTAAAGCCGCCAACTCAGAGAGACTGCGTGCCGATGCAATAGCCAATAACAGGACCTTCCATGAGAGAATCTTAATGTTCAGAGCATGCATAGGCTCAAACGGAGCCCTCTGCAAGATCTTAAGCACCAAGTGTAAGCTCCAAGGAGGAGCCGGATTCCTGAAAACCGGTCTAATCCTAACCAGAGCCTGAACAAAGGACTAAATATCAGGAAGCTCCGCAACCTTCTTGTGCAACAGTACCGATAAAGCAGAGATCTGTCCCCTTAGGGAACTGGCGGCAAGACCTTTATCCAGACCATCCTGGAGGAAGGCCAAAATCCTGGACACCTTGACCTTATACCCTTGTTCCTCACACCAGGACAAGTAGGTCCTCCCCACCTTGTGGTAGATGTGTCTAGTGACCGGCTTCCTGGCCTGGATGAGTATTGATCCCTCTCTCCGAAAAACCTCTCTTGGCTAAGACTAGGCGTTCAATCTCCACACAGTCAGCCTTAGAGAATCAAGATTTTGATGTAGAAAAGGACCTTGAACTAGCAGATCCTTGCGACAAGGTAACTTCCACAGCGGATAAGACGACATCGCCACTAGATCCGCAAACCATGTCCCCAGCGGCCGCGACGGAGCAATCAGAATAGCCGAAACTTGCTCCTGCTTGATGTGGGCCACTACTCGAGGTAGAAGAGGCAAAGGTGGAAATATGTAGATTAGGTTGAAGTCCCAGGGTACCGCCAAGGCAACTATGAGTTCCGCTTGGGAATCCCTGGATTGAGTCTGGACGCCATGAGATCTATTTCCGGCATACCCCATCTGCTGCAGATCTCTGCAAACATCTCGGGGTGGAGCGACCATTCCCCTGGATGAAACGTCTGCCTGCTCAGAAAATCTGCTTCCCAGTTGTCCACACCCGGAATGTGGATCGCTGAGAGCGAACAATTGTGATTCTCTGCCCATTCCAGAATCCAAGATACTTCCCTCATTGCTGGAGAGCTTCTCGTCCCCCCCCCTGGTGGTTCATGTAAGCCACCGAGGTGATGTCCGATTTGAATCTGATGAATTGGGACGTCACCAGAGGGGAACAACCCTTCAGGGCGTTGAAAATCAAAGTTCGAGAATGTTTATAGGTAGGCTTGATTCCTCTCAAGTCCATCTGCCTTATGCCTTTCTGGCACTCCAAACGGCTCCCCATCCTGATAGACTCGCATCCGTGGTTATAATCTCCCAGGATAGTCTCAGGAAGAAAGTCCCCTGGGACAACTGGCCCGGTCAGTTCCACCAAGACAGCGACTCCCTCACCGGTCTGTCCAGAGATATCTTTTGGGACAAGTCTGAATGATCGCCGTTCTATTGTCTCAACATGCACAGCTGCAGAGGTCTGAGATGAAACCTGGCAAATGGAATGACATCTATGCTGGATACCATGAGCCCGATTACCTCAATACATCTGGCCACAGATGTCCTGGAAGATGTCTGCAGGGCTAGACAGTTGGACGCCAGTTTGCAACGTCTCCGGTCTGTCCGAAATATCTTCATCACAGAAGAATCTTTTATTGTACCCAGGTACTCCACCCTGTTGCTGGGGACCAATGAACTCTTCCCTTCGTTTATCTTCCACCCATGGGATCGAAGTAGGAGGAGGAGAGCTCTCGAATGATCCTCAGCCAGACTGTAGGATGGAGCCTGGACCAGGATATCGTCCAGATATATGGAGCCACTGCGATCCCTCAGGCTCTCGCTACTGCGAGAAGAGCTCCCAGAACCTTTGTAAAGACTTTTGGGGCCGTCGCCAGACCAAACGGAAGGGCCACAAACTGGAAGTGCTGGTCAAGGAAGGTGAACCTTAAAAATTGGAAGTGATCCTTCAGGTCTATAGTCGGCATGAATTGCCCCTCTTGAACCAGGGGCAGAATTGACCTGATCGTCTCCATCTTGAACGATGGGACTGACAAAAACTTGTTCAGAGCCTTTAAGTCCAGAATTGGACGAAACGTGCCCTCCTTTGAGACCATGAAAAGGTTTGAATAATACCCCAGACCTCTTTCTGCATGATAAACTGGGACGATTACCCCGAGAGATGAGAGATCCCTCACACATCCCAGGAAGGTGTCTGTTTTCTGGTCTTGAAGAGATGTTTGAGAGGAGGAATCTGCCTCTGGGCGGATACGATCTGAAACCTTTCCTGTACCCCTGGGCGACGACCTCCAGGACCCAAGGGTCTGTAATGTCTCCGCTCCAGGACCCCGCAAAAATAGATAGTCTGCCCCCTACCTGTTCCAAGGATGGGTTGGGGCCTTCCCTTCATACCGACTTTGACTCTGCGGGCTTCTTGTTCTGCTTGGACTTATTCCAAGATCTCTTGGATTGCTCAGATTTTGCGGAAGTCTGCTGGCGCTGAGACTTGTCTGCACGAAAGAGACGAAAAGTAGATCCCTTATGTTTGGCTTTCTTATCCTGAGGTAAGAAGGCGCCCTTGCCACCCATGACTGTATAAGGACGGTTCCCCACAGTTCAAGCTGTGCGTCCGGAATGGGGAAAAGTTTCTTAAAAGAAGATGAGGGAGAAAAGGGCGAACCTAGTTTCTCCCATTCATTGAGATCACCAGAACCTGGGGCACTACCCTGTCCTCATAAACCCTATCCAGTTTAGGGATCGAAGGTTCCTCCGGTAGTTTCGGTTCCGGAAACTCCAGCGTAGCAAGCACTTCCTTCAGCAGGAAGCGCAAATGCTCCATCTTAAATTTGAAATCTGGTTCCTCCGCGGACGGAGGCCTAGAAGTAGCCGATTACGACTCAGAAGCGACATCCTCTGATAAGTCGGAATTGTCCTCCTCCGTGGATAATCTGTCCGAGATATCCAGCGGAGTCCCCTGAGACGGATAGCAGTGCCGTACCCTCCACTTGCGCTTAGTAGGACGAGGCATTGCATTTATGGCCGCAGAGACCGCCTTCTGCAATTGATTGGCAAAATCTGGAGGCGGGAGGGTTAGTAGTGCCCTGGGGAACTGCTTGTGTAAATGGAGATGCTTGTAGGGAACGCACCTAACGGGACGGAGAACCCTCAGAGGTGGACGGCTCAGTTGTACTAAATACTTTATTCTTTTTAGAAGTAGTAATATTGTCATAACATGTGGAACAGAGCTGTAACGGCGGTTCCACCGGAACCTTCTTACAGTATACACAGTAGTTTTAAGGAAGGAAGGAAGGAGTACCCTCCAACATATCAGAGTCCTCCATAGCTGCGCCTTTATTACAGACTTGATTAAAGAATAAATGGCACCTTTATATCCCAATGGCCAGGGCACTCACCACCTCCTATGACCCGGACTACAAGGAACAGCTTTCATCTCCAAACAGAGGTCGATAAAGAAGAAGTTACGAGGCCACAACCGGTCACAAGGAATGCCATGCAGGACCGCCCCTGCACCGAGCGAAAGACGTGCCAAAAAGCCCGCCTCAAACTCTCTCTTACTGTTCCACATTGATAGAGCCTCATCTCACACAAGTGCAGCAAAAAAACACAAACATTATTATGTATATTAAAATCCCCCCAGTTCCATAACCCCCTTCCGAGGGGATTACCCTAGATTCTATACAGATAAAGGAGTCACACTGTGACCCTGTCTTCTTGCGTTACCACATATACATATATATATATATATATATATCTATATATATATATATATATAAAATGAAACAATCTTACCAGAATCAACGCAGTGGAAAAGGAACACGACCCTTTAAGTGTGACAGGTTAGCAGCGTCGCTCCTGACATGGACTTGAGAGAATAAAAGAAGGCAGCGAAACTCGTCAACACTGATTGCTTAAAGGGACACTGACCCCAAATTTTTTCTTTTGTAGTTCAGAAAGAGCATGCAATTTTAAGCAACTTTCTAATTTACTCCTATTATCAATTTTTCTTCGTTCTCTTGCTATCATTATTTGAAAAAGAAGGCATCTAAGCTTTTTTTTGGTTTTAGTACTCTGGACAACACTTTTATTGGTGGATGAATTTATCCACCAATCAGCAAGGACAACCCAGGTTGTTCACAAAAATGTGCCGGCATCTAAACTTACATTCTTGCATTTCAAATAAAGATACCAAGAGAATGAAGAAAATTTGATAATAGGAGTAAATTAGAAAGTTGCTTAAAATTTCATGCTCAATCTGAATCACAAAAGAACATTTTTGGGTACAGTGTCCCTTTAAGGAGCTGTTAATATGAGTCGGGATGGTTTAGCAGGAGAACTCCCCCTGCATCTCCGGACTCTAACTTTCACCCATGTTCTCACAGAGGCTGACAGGACTACTTAAAACTCCAGTCCCATTGCGAAGAGTACTACCCTCCATAAGAGACTACTCCGACACTTCTCTGCCAAGCTCCTGTGACGAAAGGCAAAGGATGACTGGGGGATGAGGGAAGTGGGGGAGGTATTTAAGCCTTTGGCTGGGGTGTCTTTGCCTCCTCCTGGTGGCCAGGTTCTTATTTTCCACAAGTGATGAATGAAGCAGTGGACTCTCCTCCCCTTTAGATGGAAATGCACATCTTCATTCTTCACCTTCCTCCAGCAGAGGAAAAGACAAGGTGGGAAGGATTTTATAGAGCTCTTGGGGTTTGGGCATCTTTGCCTCCTCCTAGTAAAAGGGGAAATTACCAGGAGTAAAGGATTGTGGACTCTCACCACCTATATGAAAGAAAAAGGCTTATTATTTGATGCAGCTATTGACTGTATACTATATTTTTTTATGTTATTTTAGTAAAACATTTCATACCAAAAATTATATAAAAAACAAAAAAAATCTTGAATGTAGCACATTCCTTATTACCCATAATCTAGATATGAGTAATGTATTCTCAACTTTCTTAATTTTAGTTTTGATTGCAGAGAACAAAATAATTGCTAGACACTGCTTCACGTATGTATTTGACTGCTGGTGATCTCAAAGCTACAAGGGGACAGAGATATTTTTTAAACAGAAAACAGCTTCTGTTAGCTTCAAGAGTATCATACTCATACTCTTGAAACTAACAGAATCTTTTTTCTTTTTAAAAAAATATCTCTATCCCCATGTAGCTTTGAGATCACCAGCAGTCAAATACATACGTGAAGCAGTGTCTAGCAATTCTTTTGTTCATTGCAATCAAAACTAAAATTAAGAAAGTTGAGAATACATTACTCATATCTATTAACGTTTATGTATATACAACTTGCTTGATCATTGAATATATTAGTCGCAAGGCACTTTATGTAGCTGGAAATTAATGTGATAAAACAAATATACAGACCTTATAAAAGTTTCCATAAGATTTACGTACGTTGATCCACTTTTTTGCAAAACATGGAAATTTAATGCGGCTAACACGACATTGCATGTTCAGAAACTTGCTCATATCCCAAGACCTATAGGAACATAAGAGGACAGTCAAATTATTATATCTTGTATACAGTAAGAGAAGAACTCTACCAGGAACAAACAACAGTTCAGTAGCTTGTTCTATGGAGAATTACCACCTAAGAGCAGCCGCTCCTAGCCCAATTGTGCTTTTCATAAAGGAGAACTTTCCTGAAGAGAATCATTCTGATCCTGGCTAGTAAGGTCAGATTAGCCACAAAATACCAGGCAATCCTCTTAACAAGGAAAGCTGCATCATGGGTGGGTACCAATCCATAGGGGCTACTAAGCACCATCCGTCCCCAGTTGAGAACTTCTCATGTATTCTATTTTATCTTGAAAATTATGTTTTTTGGCCAACTTTTGTATAAGGATTTATACATGAATGAATGGCCAGAAACCTTAAGGGAAAAATTACGTGATCTTTTTTATCGTTTAACCCCTTCACCCAAAACGACATATATATACACGTTGTGCGGTACTTTGGCTATAGTACCGCACAACGTAAATATACGTTGTTGCTTCAGAATACTCCAGCAATCTCAGCTGTTAAGTTACAGACGAGATCTGGAGCGCTTGAAGCTTCAGGCATCTCCCGCATATGGAGTCGGGGCGTGATCGGTGCTCCACCTCCATATGAGGGCAGATGCCTGATCGTTACAGACAGTGACAGTCTGTGTGTCACCGTCTGTAACTATCTTCGGAGGAAGGTGTGGGCAGATAGCTGCCAGTACCTAAGATGGCGGCAATAGTTAGGGCAACCCTACACTACAGAGAAAAAAAAAAAAAAGTTTAATTTTTTTTATCGGCAGAATGTCTGCCAGTACTTAAGATGGGTTGGGGAGGGAAGAGAGCTGCTTGGGAGGGATCAGGTAGGAGGCTAATCTCGACACTAAAGCTAACGTTAACCTGTTAAGCTACCTAATTAACCCCTTCACTGCCGGGAATAATAGAAGTGTGGTGCGCAGTTGCAATTAGCGGCCTTCTATCTCATTCCTCAGCTTTGCACAACACACATTGTTATATTAACATACTTTATAACCTCTAAGTTTCTAAGCCCCTGCAGGCCACCCTTTATCTCAGTGCTTTTTTATCAGCTTTTAAAACCTTACACAACAGGGTAAGAGGAACAGATAAAATAAACAGCAGTGATTATTTAATTTTTATTAATAAGAAAAAGTAGGTTTCAGCAATTTTCATCAAGTGTTTCAAGTCCCTTTAAGATTGGGTTGACCTTTGAGGGGTGGGGGAGGAAAGAGAGCTGCTCCCACCTGACACATCCCCCCCCCCCCCCCAGGGAGGGATCAGGGGGTGGGATGTGTCAGGTGGGAGGGTAATCTATACAATAAAGCTAAAATTAACCCTACAAGCTACCTAATTAACCCCTTCACTGCTGGGCATAATACAAGTGTAGTGCACAGCTGCATTTAGCAGCCTTCTAATTACCAAGAAGCAATGCAAAAGCCATATATGTCTGCTATTCCTGAACAAAGCGGATACGATTTGTGCCATAATTGCACAAGTTGTTTGAAAATAATTTCAGTGAGAAACCTAAAGTTTGTGAAAAAGTGAACGATTTATTTTATTTGATCGCATTTCGCGGTGAAATGGTGGCATGAAATATACCAAAATGGGCCTAGATCAATACTTTGGGTTGTTTACTAAATATACATATATATATATAATATATACACACACACATATATATATATATATATATACACATACACACACACATATATATATATATATACTGTACATATACATACACACACAGACTATATATATATATATATATATATATATATATATATATACACACACACATGCACACACACACACACACACACACATGTGAAGGGTTATTCAGGGATTCCTGACAGATAGTGTTACAATGTAACTATCGCTAATTTTGAAGGAAAAAAAATGGTTTAGAAGTAGCAAAGTGCTACTTGTACTTA
Source organism: Bombina bombina (assembly GCF_027579735.1). NCBI lineage: Eukaryota > Metazoa > Chordata > Amphibia > Anura > Bombinatoridae > Bombina > Bombina bombina. The sequence continues at coordinate 861,614,555 of NC_069500.1, forward strand.
TTGCCCTATAACCTGCTGTCATGAATACCCCATGATTGAGATGCTATGGGGTTAACTTTCTGTAGTTTTGTGCTAAAAACAGTTGTTTGTTTTTTAAGAAGAACTGTGTTGCTGTGTTTATGTGTGCATAGGATTTCCCTTTGATATGCCAGACCCCTCATGAATACTTTGTAGTATACACAGAAGAGACCTTTATGGCTCAAACTGTCAATCCAGGAACTACACTGGGGTCAGTGATAGGACAGGCAGCTCTGTAAAGTGCTGTTATCAGAAATATTTTTTCAGGAACATAAAGAATGCAATATATGTGGTGCTTGGTATCAAAATACCCCTCACCATATCCCTAAGAGATTGCTTCTCTGTATACATGCACTAGATTTATCTAGCAGAAATTATAATGTGTTCTATCATATCAGGCAAAGACTTAGAGTTTATCGACTGTTGTAAAAGATAGTGGTCTTTCCAGGCCCTGCAAAGAGGGAAGGGCAAGCAACCTGATCTCAAACTCTTGTATAAGAATTTTGTGTCTTAACAATGAAATGTTCATTCTTCATGGGAGGCTGTATGCTGCAGTGTGAGTGACCCACTTCCTGACCCATCTCCCTGGGGCAGACCTTAAGCTAGTAAAGTATAAAGTCTTTTATTTCTCTTTTTTATTTTAAAACCGTTTGCTTGTCTAATTCTATTTGTTAACAGCACCCACTGAACTAAATCACAGGCTTTCCTGGAGTGGAAAGAATGTGTAAAAATTGTGTATTCCTAAACTCAGAACAAAATTTAGAAACTATTTAGCATGGGTGTTTTTTGGTGGTTGTAGATGCGTAAGAGATTTTGGGGGTCAAAGTTCGAAAAAGTGTGTTTTTTTAAATTTTTTCATATTATTTTATAATTTTTTTTATAGTAAATTATATGATTTGATGAAAATAATGTTATATTTAGAAATGGTGAGAAAAAAATTATGCTTACCAGATAATTTAATTTCCTTCTGTATAAGGAGAATCCACGGCTTCATTCCTTAATGTTACCTCTCCCACTTCCCCCATCCCCCAGTCATTCTGCTGAGGGAACAAGGAACAGTAGGAGAAATATCAGGGTATAAAAGGTGCAAGAAGAAAAAACAGAATTTATGTTTACCTGATAAATTTCTTTCTCCTACGGTGTATCCGGTCCACGGCTTCATCCTTACTTGTGGGATATTCTCAATCCCTACAGGAAGTGGCAAAGAGAGCACACAGCAGAGCTGTCCATATAGCTCCCCTCAGGCTCCGCCCCCCAGTCATTCGACCGACGGTTAGGAGAAAAAGGAGAACCATAGGGTGCAGTGGTGACTGTAGTTTACAAAATTAAATTTAAACCTGACCAAATGCCAGGGTGGGCCGTGGACCGGATACACCGTAGGAGAAAGAAATTTATCAGGTAAACATAAATTCTGTTTTCTCCTACATTGGTGTATCCGGTCCACGGCTTCATCCTTACTTGTGGGAACCAATACCAAAGCTTTAGGACACGGATGAAGGGAGGGAACAAGTCAGGTAACCTAAACGGAAGGCACCACTGCTTGTAAAACCTTTCTCCCAAAAACAGCCTCCGAAGAAGCAAAAGTATCGAATTTGTAAAATTTATGCAGTGAAGACCAAGTCGCTGCCTTATGCAGTGAAGACCAAGTCGCTGTTCAACAGAAGCCTCATTCTTGAAAGCCCATGTGGAAGCCACAGCTCTAGTGGAATGAGCTGTAATTCGTTCAGGAGGCTGCCTTCCAGCAGTCTCATAAGCCAACCGGATGATGCTTTTCAGCCAAAAAGACAGAGAGGTCGCAGTCGCCTTTTGACCTCTCCTCTTGCCAGAATAGACGACAAACAAGGACGATGTTTGTCTGAAGTCTTTAGTTGCTTTTAGATAAAACTTCAAAGCACGAACCACATCAAGATTGTGTAGCAGACGTTCCTTGTTAGAAACTGGATTAGGACACAGAGAAGGAACAACTATTTCCTGGTTATTATTCTTATTGGAAACCACTTTTGGAAGAAAACCAGGTTTGGTATGTAAAACGACCTTATCTGTATGAAACACCAGATAGGGTGAATTACACTGCAAAGCAGACAATTCAGAAACTCTTCTAGCAGAAGAAATAGCTACCAAAAACAAAACTTTCCAAGATAGCAACTTAATATCTATGGAATGTAGAGGTTCAAACGGAACCCCTTGAAGAACTGAAAGAACTAAATTTAGACTCCATGGAGGAGCCACAGGTCTGTAGACAGGCTTGATTCTGACTAAAGCCTGTACAAACGCCTGAACATCTGGCACGGCTGCCAGACGCTTGTGTAACAAAACAGACAGAGCAGATATCTGTCCTTTTAAGGAACTAGCTGACAGACCTTTCTCCAATCCTTCTTGGAGAAAAGATAGTAACCTTGGAATCCTAATCTTACTCCATGAGTAACCCTTGGATTCGCACCAGCAAAGATATATCCGCCATATCTTATGGTAAATTTTCCTGGTGACAGGCTTTCTAGCCTGGATCAGAGTATCTATAACTGATTCCGAAAACCCACGCTTAGCTAGAATCAAGCGTTCAATCTCCAAGCAGTCAGTTGCAGAGAAACTAGATTTGGATGTTCGAATGGACCTTGGATTAGAAGGTCCTGCCTCAAAGGTAGCTTCCATGGTGGAACCGATGACATATTCACCAGGTCTGCATACCAAGTCCTGCGTGGCCACGCAGGAGCTATCAGAATTACCGAAGCCTTCTCCTGTTTGATCCTGGCTACTAGCCGGGGGAGAAGAGGAAACGGTGGAAAGACATAAGCTAGATTGAACGACCAAGGCGCCACTAAGGCATCTACCAATGTCGCCTTGGGATCCCTGGACCTGAACCCGTAACGTGGAACTTTGGAGTTCTGACGTGACGCCATCAGATCCAGATCTGGAAGGCCCGAAAGTTGAGTTAACTGGGCAAAAACCACCGGGTGAAGTTCCCACTCCCCCGGATGGAAAGTCTGACGACTCAGATAATCCGCTTCCCAGTTGTCCACTCCTGGGATGTGAATTGCTGATAGATGGCAGGAGTGATCCTCTGCCCATTTGATGATCTTGGATACCTCCCTCATCGCCAGGGAACTCTTTGTTCCTCCCTGATGATTGATGTACGCTACAGTCGTCATGTTGTCCGACTGAAATCTGATGAATTTGGCCTCCGCTAGTTGAGGCCATGCCTGGAGCGCATTGAATATCGCTCTTAATTCCAAAATGTTTATCGGGAGAAGAGATTCTTCCCGAGACCAAAGACCCTGAGCTTTCAGGGACTCCCAGACCGCACCCCAGGCTAAGAGGCTGGCGTCGGTCATGAAAATGATCCACTCCAGTCTGCGGAAACTCATTCCCTGAGACAGGTGATCCTGAGACAACCAGCAGAGGAGTGAGTCTCTGGTTTTCTGGTCCATTTGTATCTGGGGAGACAAATCTGCATAATCCCCATTCCACTGTTTGAGCATGCACAGTTGCAGTGGTCTTAAATGAATTCGAGCAAAGGGAACCACGTCCATTGCCGCAACCATTAGTCCTATTACCTCCATGCACTGAGCTATGGAAGGTTGAGGAATGGATTGAAGAATTCGACAAGTGTTCAAAAGTTTTAACTTCCTGACCTCCGTCAGAAAGATTTTCATTTCTACCGAGTCTATTATTGTTCCCAGGAAGGGAACCCTTGTGAACGGGGACAGAGAACTCTTTTCTATGTTCACCTTCCACCCGTGAGACCTTAGAAAGGCTAGAACAATGTCCGTATGAGCCCTTGCTTTGTGAAAGGACGACGCTTGTATTAAGATGTCGTCTAGGTAAGGTGCTACTGCAATGCCCCTTGGCCTTAGCACCGCTAGAAGGGACCCTAGCACCTTTGTGAAAATTCTGGGAGCAGTGGCCAATCCGAAGGAAAGAGCCACAAACTGGTAATGCTTGTCCAGAAAGGGAACCTTATTAACTGATGGTGATCTTTGTGGATAGGAATATGCAGGTACGCATCCTTTAAGTCCCCGGTAGTCATATATTGACCCTCCTGGATCATTGGTAAAATTGTCCGAATGGTTTCCATTTTGAATGATGGAAGTCTGAGGAATTTGTTTAGGATTTTTAAATCTAGAATTGGCCTGAAAGTTCCTTCCTCTTTTTGGGAACTACAAACAGGTTTGAGTAAAAACCCAGTCCTTGTTCTGCTGTTGGAACTGGGTGTATCACTCCCATTTTTAAAAGGTCTTATACGCAATGTAAGAATGCCTGTCTCTTTATCTGGTCTAAAGATAAGCGAGACATGTGGAACCTTCCCTTTGGAGGAAAGTCCTTGAATTCTAGAAGATACCCCTGAGAGACAATTTCTAGTGCCCAGGGGTCCGGAACATCTCTTGCCCAAGCCTGAGCAAAGAGAGAAAGTCTGCCCCCTACTAGATCCGGTCCCGGATCGGGGGCTACCCCTTCATGCTGTCTTGGTAGGAGCAGCAGGCTTCTTGGCCTGTTTACCCTTGTTCCAGCCTTGCAATGGTTTCCATGCTGGTTTGGACTGGGATGCATTACCCTCTTGCCTAGTGGCTGTAGAGGTAGAAGCAGGTCCGTTCCTGAAATTGCAAAAGGAACGAAAATTAGACTTATTTTTAGCTTTGAAAGGTCTATCCTGTGGAAGGGCATGGCCCTTTCCCCCAATGATATCTGAAATAATTTCTTTCAACTCTGGCCCGAATAGGGTCTTACCCTTGAAAGGAATATTAAGCAATTTTGTTTTGGACGACACATCCGCCGACCAAGATTTTAGCCAAAGCGCTCTGCGCGCCATGATTGCAAAACCAGAATTTTTCGCCGCTAATTTAGCTAACTGCAAAGCGCCATCTGTAATGAAAGAATTAGCCAACTTCAGGGCGTGAATTCTGTCCATGACTTCATCATAAGAAGTCTCCCTCTGGAGCGAGTTTTCTAGTTCCTCAAAACAAAAAGCCGCTGCAGTGGTTACAGGAATAAAGCAAGAAATTGGTTGAAGAAGAAAACCCTGTTGAACAAAAATTTTCTTAAGTAAACCTTCTAATTTTTTATCCATAGGATCTTTGAAAGCGCAACTGTCTTCTATTGGTATAGTCGTGCGCTTAGCTAGCGTTGAAACTGCCCCCTCTACCTTAGGGACTGTCTGCCACACGTCCCTTCTGGGGTCAACAATTGGGAACATTTTCTTAAATATAGGAGGGGGAACAAAAGGTACACCTGGCTTCTCCCACTCCTTAGTCACGATATCCGCCACCCTCTTAGGTATCGGAAACGCATCAGTGTGTACTGGGACCTATAAGAATTTGTCCATTTTACACAATTTTTCTGGGACCACCAAAGAGTCACAATCATCAAGTGTAGCTAGAACCTCCTTAAGTAGGGCGCGGAGGTGTTCTAGCTTAAATTTAAATGCTATGGTATCAGGCTCTGCCTGCTGAGAAACTTTTCCTGTGTCAGAAATTTCTCCCTCAGACAGGCCCTCCCTCACCGCCAAGTCAGATTGATGTGAGGGCACTACAGATAAATTATCCTCTGCTTGCTCATTTTCTGTATTTAAAACTGAGCAATCACGCTTCCTTGGAAAAGTTGGCAGTTTGGATAAAAATGCTGCGAGAGAAGTATCCATTACTGCTGCTAACTGTTGCATAGTAATAGCAATTGGTGCGCTAGATGTACTGGGCATCGCTTGCGCGGGCATAGCTGGTGTTGACACAGAAGGAGGGGATAGCGGGCTATCCTCACTACCTTCAGCTAAAGAATTATCTACATCTTTAAGCGTGACTGTACGGTCCTTAAGCTGTTTGGAAGCTATGGCACAATTCACACAAATTTAATGGGGGAACCACCTTGGCCTTTAAACATACAGAACATAGGCTATCTGAAGGGTCAGACATGTTTGACAGACTTAGACAGAACTTCAATGCAACAAAAATTATTTTTGACAAAAACGTTACTGTCTCTTTAAATAATAAAAGTGCACACTTTATTACTGAAACATCAAAAAACCATCAAATAAACATCCGATTTTAATGAAATTTTCACCACAGTGTCTTAATGCTTTGAAAAGATTGCACACAAATTTTCAGACCAATTAACCCCTTAATGCCCAAACCGGAGCTAATAACAGCAGTTAACCGGTTAAAAACACTACAGTACAATGCCACAGCCTCTACTGTGGCTTTTACCTTCCTTAGGGATTATTTAAGTAGGAAATAAGCCTCTCTGAAGTCCTTTCTGATGTCTCTGGACTCCCCACGTGAAGCTGCATGAACTGCCTAGTCAAAACAACTGCGCAATTGAGGCGCGAAAATGAGGCCTCCTCCCTCTTCATTCCAGAGTGGAGGGGCCTTTTAGACTAGAATAGGTGTCCAAATAAGTGCCAGGCGCAATATTAAACCCCATAAGTGTTTCAAAGTCTGAAAAAACACCTTATATATACTGAAAACATGCTAAAAAGCAATCGATTAAGCCCACAAAAGTGTCAACCAGCATGGAGCCCTTAATATAAGCCATCATTTTATACAGAGTCTAAGAAAAATGACTTGCCTATCCCTGAGGGGATTTCTGACAGTCTTCTAGCAGTTAAGCCTGCAAACTGTTCCCCCCAACTGAAGTTCTCTGGTATTCAACAGTCCTGCGTGGGAACAGCAATGGATTTTAGTTACTGGTGCTAAAATCATATTCCTCTCAGCAGAAATCTTCATCACTTTCTGCTTCAGAGTAAATAGTACAAGCCGGCACTATTTTAAAATAAACTCTTGATAGAAGAAATAAAAAACTACAACTAACACCACATACTCTTTACCACCCCCGTGGAGATGCTACTAGTTAGAGCGGCAAAGAGAATGACTGGGGGGGCGGAGCCTGAGGGGAGCTATATGGACAGCTCTGCTGTGTGCTCTCTTTGCCACTTCCTGTAGGGATTGAGAATATCCCACAAGTAAGGATGAAGCCGTGGACCAGATACACCAATGTAGGAGAAACATAATTTAGGGGGCCGTCCATTGGAGAAACATGGGCGGGAGCCGTGGACTTTCCTTATACAGAAGGAAATGAAATTATCTGGTAAGCATAATTTATGTTTTCCTTATTAATATAAGGAGAGTCCAAAGCTTAATTTCTTACTGTTGGGAAACTTATACCCAAGCTCTAGAGGACACTGAATGATAACAGGCGGGACAAAAATAGAGGCGGACTCTAATCTGAGGGCACCACAGCCTGTAAAACCTCTCCCCCCAAAGGCTACTTCAGCTGAAGCAAAAATATCAAACTTGTAAAATTTAGAAAAAGTGTGTAAGGAGGACCAGGTAGCCGCCTTACAAATCTCATCCATAGAGGCCTCTTAAAGGCCCAAGAGGAAGCCACTGCTCTAGTAGAATGAGACGTAATTTTCTGAGGAGTTCTATGTCCCGCTGTCTCATAAGCTAAGCAGATGAGACTTCTCAAACAAAAAGACAAGGAAGTCGAAGAGACCTTCTGACCCTTACGCTTCCCAGAATATGCCACAAACAAGGAAGAAGTTTGTCTAAAATCCTTAGTAGCTTGAAGATAAAACTTCAAGGCACGAACCACATCCAAATTATGAAGTAAACGTTCCTTCGAAGAAGAAGGATTAGGACACAAAGAAGGGACCACAATCTCTTGATTGATGTTGCCGTCTGACCCGACTTTAGTGAGAAAACCTAGCTTAGTACGTAGGACAGCTTTATCCGAATGGAACACCAGATAAGGAGGCTCACATTGCAAGGAGGCAATTTCAGATACTCTGCGCACCGAAGCAATAGCCAGTAGAAAAAGAACTTAATGTCAATTTCATGCATAGGCTCAAACGGAGCCTGATGTAAAACTTTAAGAACCTGATTCAGACTCCAAGGGGGAGTCAAAGATTTGAACACAGGTCTGATCCTAATCAGAGCCTTAAAGGGACAGTCTACGCCAGAATTGTTATTGTTTTAAAAGAGAGATAATCCCTTTATTACCCATTCCCCAGTTTTGCATAACCAACACGGTTATATTAATATACTTTTAACCTCTGTGATTATCTTGTATCTAAGCCTCTGCAAACTGCCCCTTTATTTCAGTTCTTTTGACAGACTTGCAGTTTAGTCAATCAGTGCCTGCTCCCAGATAACTTCACGTGCACGAGCACAGTGTTATCTATATGAAACACATGAACTAAACCCCTCTAGTGGTGAAAAACTGTTAAAATGCATTCTGAAAAGGTGGCCTTCAAGGTCTAAGAAATTAGCATATGAACCTCCTAGGTTAAGCTTTCAACTAAGAATACCAAGAGAACAAAGCAAAATTGGTGATAAAAGTAAATTGGAAAATTCTTTAAAATTACATGCCCTATCTGAATCTTGAAAGTTTATTTCGGCCTAGACTGTCCCTTTAACAAAAGACTGAACATCTGGAAGCTCAGAGAGCCTCTTGTGCAGTAAAACAGACAAGGCCGAAATCTGTTCCCTCAGGGAACTGGCCGAAAGATCCTTCTCCAGACCATCCTGGAGAAACAATAGAATCCTTGCAACCTTAACTTTATGCCAAAGAAATCCATGCTCTTCACACTATGATGATAGATGCGATGAGTAACCAGCTTACGAGCTTGAATGAGAGTATCAATAACTCTTCAATCCCTACGCAGTCAGCCTCAGAGAAACTAGATTTTGATGAACAAAAGGACCTTGTTCCAGCAGATCCCTGCGTAAAGGTAACTTCCATGGAGGAGAAGATGACATCCTCACTAGATCCGCGAACCACGTCCTTCACGGCCACGATGGAGCAATCAGTATTCCTGACGCCTGCTCCTGCTTGATGCGGGCCACTACTTGAGGAAGGAGTGGTAATGGCGGAAAAACATAATTTATGTAAGAACTTACCTGATAAATTAATTTCTTTCATATTAGCAAGAGTCCATGAGCTAGTGACGTATGGGATATACATTCCTACCAGGAGGGGCAAAGTTTCCCAAACCTCAAAATGCCTATAAATACACCCCTCACCACACCCACAATTCAGTTTAACGAATAGCCAAGAAGTGGGGTGATAAAAAAGTGCGAAAGCATATAAAATAAGGAATTGGAATAATTGTGCTTTATACAAAATCATAACCACCACAAAAAAAGGGCGGGCCTCATGGACTCTTGCTAATATGAAAGAAATGAATTTATCAGGTAAGTTCTTACATAAATTATGTTTTCTTTCATGTAATTAGCAAGAGTCCATGAGCTAGTGACGTATGGGATAATGACTACCCAAGATGTGGATCTTTCCACACAAGAGTCACTAGAGAGGGAGGGACAAAATAAAGACAGCCAATTCCTGCTGAAAATAATCCACACCCAAAATAAAGTTTAATGAAAAACATAAGCAGAAGATTCAAACTGAAACCGCTGCCTGAAGTACTTTTCTACCAAAAACTGCTTCAGAAGAAGAAAATACATCAAAATGGTAGAATTTAGTAAAAGTATGCAAAGAGGACCAAGTTGCTGCTTTGCAAATCTGATCAACCGAAGCATCATTCCTAAACGCCCAGGAAGTAGAAACTGACCTATTAGAATGAGCTGTATTTTTCTGAGGCTGAGTTTTACCCGACTCAACATAGGCAAGATGAATTAAAGATTTCAACCAAGATGCCAAAGAAATGGCAGAAGCTTTCTGGCCTTTTCTAGAACCGGAAAAGATAACAAATAGACTAGAAGTCTTTCGGAAAGATTTAGTAGCTTCAACATAATATTTCAAAGCTCTAACAACATCCAAAGAATGCAACGATTTCTCCTTAGAATTCTTAGGATTAGGACATAATGAAGGAACCACAATTTCTCTACTAATGTTGTTGGAATTCACAACTTTAGGTAAAAATTCAAAAGAAGTTCACAACACCACCTTATCCTGATGAAAAATCAGAAAAGGAGACTCACAAGAAAGAGCAGATAATTCAGAAACTCTTCTGGCAGAAGAGATGGCCAAAAGGAACAAAACTTTCCAAGAAAGTAATTTAATGTCCAATGAATGCATAGGTTCAAATGGAGGAGCTTGAAGCGACCCCAGAACCAAATTCAAACTCCAAGGAGGAGAAATTGACTTAATGACAGGCTTTATACGAACCAAAGCTTGTACAAAACAATGAATATCAGGAAGAATAGCAATCTTTCTGTGAAAAAGAACAGAAAGAGCAGAGAGTTGTCCTTTCAAGGAACTTGCAGACAAACCCTTATCTAAACCATCCTGAAGAAACTGTAATACTCTCGGTATTCTAAAAGAATGCCAAGAAAAATGATGAGAAAGACACCAAGAAATATAAGTCTTCCAGACTCTATAATATATCTCTCTAGATACAGATTTACGAGCCTGTAACATAGTATTAATCACAGAGTCAGAGAAACCTCTTTGACCAAGAATCAAGCGTTCAATCTCCATACCTTTAAATTTAAGGATTTCAGATCCTGATGGAAAAAAGGACCTTGTGACAGAAGGTCTGGTCTTAACGGAAGAGTCCACGGTTGGCAAGAGGCCATCCGGACAAGATCCGCATACCAAAACCTGTGAGGCCATGCCGGAGCTACCAGCAGAACAAACGAGCATTCCTTCAGAATCTTGGAGATTACTCTTGGAAGAAGAACTAGAGGCGGAAAGATATAGGCAGGATGATACTTCCAAGGAAGTGATAATGCATCCACTGCCTCCGCCTGAGGATCCCGGGATCTGGACAGATACCTGGGAAGTTTCTTGTTTAGATGGGACGCCATCAGATCTATTTCTGTAAGTTCCCACATTTGAACAATCTGAAGAAATACCTCTGGGTGAAGAGACCATTCGCCCGGATGCAACGTTTGGCGACTGAGATAATCCGCTTCCCAATTGTCTATACCTGGGATATGAACCGCAGAGATTAGACAGGAGCTGGATTCCGCCCAAATCAAAATTCGAGATACTTCTTTCATAGCCAGAGGACTGTGAGTCCCTCCTTGATGATTGATGTATGCCACAGTTGTGACATTGTCTGAAAACAAATGAACGATTCTCTCTTCAGAAGAGGCCAAAACTGAAGAGCTCTGAAAATTGCACGGAGTTCCAAAATATTGATCGGTAATCTCACCTCCTGAGATTCCCAAACTCCTTGTGCCGTCAGAGATCCCCACACAGCTCCCCAACCTGTGAGACTTGCATCTGTTGAAATTACAGTCCAGGTCGGAAGCACAAAAGAAGCCCCCTGAATTAAACGATGGTGATCTGTCCACCATGTTAGAGAGTGTCGAACAATCGGTTTTAAAGATATTAATTGAGATATCTTTGTGTAATCCTTGCACCATTGATTCAGCATACAGAGCTGAAGAGGTCGCATGTGAAAACGAGCAAAGGGGATTGCGTCCGATGCAGCAGTCATAAGACCTAGAATTTCCATGCATAAGGCTACCGAAGGGAATGATTGTGACTGAAGGTTTCGACAAGCTGCAATCAATTTTAGACGTCTCTTGTCTGTTAAAGACAGAGTCATGGACACTGAATCCATCTGGAAACCCAGAAAGGTTACCCTTGTCTGAGGAATCAATGAACTTTTTGGTAAATTGATCGTCCAACCATGATCTTGAAGAAACAACACAAGTCGATTCGTATGAGATTCTGCTAAATGTAAAGACTGAGCAAGTACCAAGATATCGTCCAAATAAGGAAATACCACAATACCCTGTTCTCTGATTACAGACAGAAGGGCACCGAGAACCTTTGTAAAAATTCTTGGAGCTGTAGCTAGGCCAAACGGCAGAGCCACAAACTGGTAATGCTTGTCCAGAAAAGAGAATCTCAGGAACTGATAATGATCTGGATGAATCGGAATATGCAGATATGCATCCTGTAAATCTATTGTGGATATATAATTCCCTTGCTGAACAAAAGGCAAGGTAGTCCTTACAGTTACCATCTTGAACGTTGGTATCCTTACATAACGATTCAATATTTTTAGATCCAGAACTGGTCTGAAGGAATTCTCCTTCTTTGGTACAATGAAGAGATTTGAATAAAACCCCATCCCCTGTTCCGGAACTGGAACTGGCATAATTACTCCAGTCAACTCTAGATCTGAAACACAATTCAGAAATGCTTGAGCTTTTACTGGATTTACTGGGACACGGGAAAGAAAAAATCTCTTTGCAGGAGGTCTCATCTTGAAACCAATTCTGTACCCTTCTGAAACAATGTTCTGAATCCAAAGATTGTGAACAGAATTGATCCAAATTTCCTTGAAAAAACGTAACCTGCCCCCTACCAGCTGAGCTGGAATGAGGGCCGCACCTTCATGTGGACTTAGAAGCAGGCTTTGCCTTTCTAGCTGGCTTGGATTTATTCCAGACTGGAGATGGTTTCCAAACTGAAACTGCTCCTGAGGATGAAGGATCAGGCTTTTGTTCTTTGTTGAAACGAAAGGAACGAAAACGATTATTAGCCCTGTTATTACCTTTAGATTTTTTATCCTGTGGTAAAAAAGTTCCTTTCCCACCAGTAACAGTTGAAATAATAGAATCCAACTGAGAACCAAATAATTTGTTACCCTGGAAAGAAATAGAAAGTAGAGTTGATTTAGAAGCCATATCAGCATTCCAAGTTTTAAGCCATAAAGCTCTTCTAGCTAAAATAGCTAGAGACATAAACCTGACATCAACTCTGATAATATCAAAAATGGCATCACAGATAAAATTATTAGCATGCTGAAGAAGAATAATAATATCATGAGAATCATGATGTGTTACTTGTTGCGCTAAAGTTTCTAACCAAAAAGTTGAAGCTGCAGCAACATCAGCCAAAGATATAGCAGGTCTAAGAAGATTACCTGAACACAGATAAGCTTTTCTTAGAAAGGATTCAATTTTCCTATCTAAAGGATCCTTAAACGAAGTACCATCTGACGTAGGAATAGTAGTACGTTTAGCAAGGGTAGAAATAGCCCCATCAACTTTAGGGATTTAATTGCTTAAAACGTTTAGAAGGAGTAAATTAATTACCCAATTTATCCCATTCTTTGGAAATTACTGCAGAAATAGCATTAGGAACAGGAAAAACTTCTGGAATAACCACAGGAGCTTTAAATACCTTATCCAAACGTTTAGAATTAGTATCAAGAGGACCAGAATCCTCTATTTCTAAAGCAATTAGTACTTCTTTAAGTAAAGAACGAATAAATTCCATTTTAAATAAATATGAAGATTTATCAGCATCAACCTCTGAGACAGAATCCTCTGAACCAGAAGAGTCATCAGAATCAGAATGATGATGTTCATTTAAAAATTCATCTGTAGGGAGAGAAGTTTTAAAAGATTTTTTACGTTTACTAGAAGGAGAAATAACAGACATAGCCTTCTTTATGGATTCAGAAACAAAATCTCTTATGTTATCAGGAACATTCTGCACCTTAGATGTTGAAGGAACTGCAACAGGCAATGGTACTTTACTAAAGGAAATATTATCTGCATTAACAAGTTTGTCATGACAATCAATACAAACAACAGCTGGAGGAATAGCTACCAAAAATTTACAGCAGATACACTTAGCTTTGGTAGATCCAGCACTAGACAGCGATTTTCCTGTAGTATCTTCTGACTCAGATGCAACGTGAGACATCTTGCAATATGTAAGAGAAAAAAACAACATATAAAGCAAAATTGAACAAATTCCTTAAATGACAGTTTCAGGAATGGGAAAGAATGCCAAGAACAAGCTTCTAGCAACCAGAAGCAATAAAAAATGAGACTTAAATAATGTGGAGATAAAAGCGACGCCCATATTTTTTAGCACCAAATCAGACGCCCACATTATTTGGCGCCTAAATGCTTTTGGCGCCAAAATGACGCCACATCCGGAACGCCGACATCTTTGGCGCAAAATAACGTCAAAAAAATGATGCAACTTCCGGCGACACGTATGACGCCGGAAACGGAAAAGAATTTTTGCGCCAAAAAGTCCGCGCCAAGAATGACGCAATAAAATGAAGCATTTTCAGCCCCCGCGAGCCTAACAGCCGACAGGGAAAAAAAGTGTCAAATTTTTGAAGGTAAGAAAAAAATGATTAATTCAAATGCATTATCCCAAATATGAAACCGACTGTCTGAAAAATAAGGAAAGTTGAACATTCTGAGTCAAGGCAAATAAATGTTTGAATACATATATTTAGAACTTTATAAACAAAGTGCCCAACCATAGCTTAGAGTGTCACAGAAAATAAGATTTACTTACCCCAGGACACTCCTCTACATGTTTGTAGAAAGCCAAACCAGTACTGAAACGAGAATCAGCAGAGGTAATGGTATATATAAGAGTATATCGTCGATCTGAAAAGGGAGGTAAGAGATGAATCTCTACGACCGATAACAGAGAACCTATGAAATAGACCCCGTAGAAGGAGATCACTGCATTCAAATAGGCAATACTCTCTTCACATCCCTCTGACATTCACTGCACGCTGAGAGGAAAACCGGACTCCAACTTGCTGCGGAGCGCATATCAAGGTAGAATCTAGCACAAACTTACTTCACCACCTCCATCGGAGGCAAAGTTTGTAAAACTGAATTGTGGGTGTGGTGAGGGGTGTATTTATAGGCATTTTGAGGTTTGGGAAACTTTGCCCCTCCTGGTAGGAATGTATATCCCATACGTCACTAGCTCATGGACTCTTGCTAATTACATGAAAGAAAAGGTAGATTAGACTGAACCTCCAAGGCACCGCTAATGTCCCCCACATGGAGCATATCTCCGCACACACTTCAGGATGGAGAGACCATTCCCCCAGATGAAAGGATTGTCTGCTGAGAAAATCCGCTTCCCAGTGGTCTACACCCAGAATGTGGATTGCTGACAGCAAACAGCCATGAGCCTCCGCCCAATCTAGAATCCGAGATACTTCCCTTGCTAGGGAGCTTCTCATTCCCATATAACAACAAATTCTCCAGGTGAGGAGAAACAAACCCTTCTGTGGCAAATCAATTGTGGCATACCTCTATGTAGAGTGAGTGTCGGTGGATGCTTTTACACTTACCCCCATCTTCACGGCTTTGATTCCCGATACGGTCACCTGATATAGAGCCGCTGGTAGAGAAGCTTGATTCCTGGACGGTTACAGGTCCGTACACCTAGCTTGGAGCCTCCACGCTCAAACAAGCCGCTTCGTCGGACGCCGCCAACTCACACGCTCTCTGGCTCACATGTATGACGCCACCGTTGGTTGACGACTTGCGGGGGTAAGGAATCCCCGATTCTTCATCAATCAATGGTCCTCTCTCGTCCACCTCGTATGTATGTATCCGGGCAGTTAGTCTTCACAGGTACTGGGGTATAACTGCTGGCTCCATATGGCGGCTCAAAAATGATAGAAAAGAAAAAGTTCTGGAGCCGCAGTAAAAATCAATGTTTAGCTTTATTCCATAAAACAAGTAGGGTTACAAAGTGACAATGAACATGCCCTTTAGTTAGTAGATCAGCTTACGCCTTTCGGCATATTAGCCGTACTCATAGCTCTCCAAATCCCTTATGACTAATGGGCTTTATAATGGGTGTAAAAACATTTAATTGGCTAAAGGGCATTGACCAATTTAACTCTTTCTTAACTGATTAACCTGTTGTTTACATATGGTATACTCAGCATATTGCCATTTTGGTAACCTGTTAATTCACAGATTTACTTTTGTTTAAGAACACAACTTTTGTGTATTACATGATTGAAACTATTGCTAAATAAATCCAGAATAAAGGGATGGATTTTCCTTATGTTAAGTATATTTACTCAAAACATGCATTTTATATCTCTGTACTTATACATCGATAATCTAGGAAAAATAACTATGTCATGGCACTGTCCCTTTCCATTTCCCAATAAATTTATTTGGATTCATAAAATATGTATTATAAATTGAGTTAACATTTTGGTGAACCACAATCTTTTTTATATATTGATCTATAAATGTACAATACACATTGAACAGAAAATAAATAAAATAATATAATTCCTAATATTACTCTTAACGTTCTATAGCTAAAAAATGAGTGGTAATATGTACTTACTATGATCTATATTACTTATGTGATTACAACCCTATGTTCCTAGCAAAGTTAACCCCTAATACCAGTGGTTTATAAGGTCATAGGCTGAATTTAATCAAGTGGGATACTTAGTCCTCAATTGGAAAATCCAAAACACCTCTCTTCTAGCGAGTGTTGCCTCTCTGTCCCTACCTCTTCGCCCAGCATCCCCAGTTTCTATTATAGTCCATTTGAAATATGAACTCTCTTTATTGTGGACCAATTTGAAATGCTAAACGAGTGGGGTGGTCAGAGAACCTGCCCTAATATCAGAGAGGTGTTCTCTAATGCGTACTCTTGTCTCCATTGTCGTCATCCCTACGTACTGTAGGTCACAGGCCGTACAGCCTGCTAAATATACTGTGAATCTGCTTCTGCAATTCATGCATTTTTTGTGACTGTAGCTCTTGTTGGTGACACTACATTTGAAATGTTCACACGCCTTGCATGTAATGTTCCTGCATCTGTATACGCCCTTAAATCTAAGCCAGGAGCTAGACTCCTCTTTCCGTATATTTTTAAGTTGAGTAGGGGCCAAAAGGTTACCCATGGAGACTCATCCCCTAAAGGAGCATTTGCATCCTTTATCAACTGTTTCTACCAAAGCATTATCCGCCGCCAAAAGTTTAAAGCGTCTCCTTACTATCTGGCAGATTTTGTGGTACTGTACACTGTAATCTGGTACAAAGAAAATTCCTCCACTCCTATCAGTCTTTGATTCTGCTTTGTTTAGCAATTTCTCTCTGTTGGAAATGATATCATTGGACCTGTCAGACAATTGGTCCGCATGAGTCTCATACTTTTCAGCATTGCTACAATTTCTTTTGAGTCTGGTAAACTGACCCTTCGCAACTGACCTGAACACCTGTTTTGGATGACTGCTCCTGGCGTGGAGGAGCGTATTGCCAGTTATTGGCTTTCTGTAAACTTCAGTTTCAATCCCGACATTGGGAATCCCTCTCAGGGTGAGATCCAAAAAGTTGATCTTCATCCTGTTGAGTTCAAAAGTGAACTCCAAGCCAATGTCGTTATTGTTTAACGATTCCACGAAAATGTTCGCATTTTCTTCTGTACCCCTCCACACCAGGAGGAGGTCATCAATATATCGTCTGTAAAATTGTATATTTCTCCTGAAGGGGTTCTCAACTCCATAGATGCGAGACAGCTCCCACCACCCCATATAGAGGTTGGCGAAAGAGGGCGCAAATTTAGCGCCCATGGCTGTCCCGCACCTCTGGAGATAAAAAACCCCCTCAAAGGTGAAATAGTTATGTGTCAATAGATACTGTACTATCCTCAACACATAATCCACTAATTCATCAGAAAAAACAGTATCTCTTCGTAAGAAAAATTCAATGGCCATTAGACCCAATGACCTGACATCTATGGTGAGCCACATGTCTGTTTCTTCCCAATTTAGACTCTCCATCAGTTTCAAAACGTGTGTGGTATCCTGTAGAAAGCTAATGAGTCCCCCTACCAGGGGCTGTAATATACTATCTAGCCACTGCGAGACCCTTTCTAAGAGTGATCCTATGTCACTCACGATGGGTCTACCTGTGACTCCCTCCAGGGTAGATGGTTAAAAATAGGTACAACTGAATTATCCACCAGAAGGAAGTCACAGGTAGACTCATCCAAAATACCCAATTCTCTGCCATCATCAAGGATCTGTATAAGTTCTCTGATGGTTGATGTAAGCCACCAAGGTTATATTGTCTGATTGGAATCTGATAAACCGGGACGAACCCAGAAGAAGTTGGCCTGGACCAAAAAAAAAAGTTTCCCTTAAAGGGGAGGGAAAGTAGTCTAGACTTAGAAGTCATGTCCGCAGACCAGGTTCTTCAGCCTGACGTGTCTGTACTTAGAAACCAGAGATTTTAGCATTCAGGAGAATAATCTGCATATTTGCATTACAGATAAAAGACTTAGCAATTCTCAAAGCTTTAATTCTTTCTTGGATAACATCAAGGGGACCACCCACCTCGATCAAATACGCCAAGTAGTCACACCAGTAGGCTGCAGCTCCAGCAACCGAGGCAACAGCTGCTGCCGGTTGAAATAAATATCCTGTATGCTTAAACATTTTCCTGAGAAAAGTTTCCATCTTCTTATCCATCGGTTCTCTGAAAGATGAACTATCCTCAAGAGGGATAGTAGTACGCTTAGCTAAAGTGGAGATAGCGCCATCCACCTTAGGGACGGAACCCCACAACTCCAGCTGAGAGTCTGGGACTGGAAATAATTTTTTAAAGGCAGACGAAGGGGAAAAGGAAAATCCTATTCTATCCCACTTGTTTTTAATAATGTTTGCCATCTTTACTGGTACAGGAAAAGTTAGCGGCGCTACCCTGTCCTAGTACACTCTGTCTAATTTAGGGATCAAACGTTCATCAGGCAACATGGCCTCTGGAACCTCTAATGTCGACAGAACCTCCATTAGAAGAAAACGTAAGTGTTCAATTTGAAATCTAAAGGCTGGCTCCTCCGCAGCCATAGGCCTAGAGGTAGCAGACTGCAATCCAGAAATTTCACCCTCTGAAGACTCAGAGTGTGACCCATCCTGGGATACTTGAAAGGAAGACAAATCTAGTAAATCACTGGATGTCCCCGGGACCAAAGAGCTATGTTTAACCTTTCGCTTGCGCTTAGCAGGGCAAGGAAAAGCACTAAGAGCCTCAGACACCAACGTTTTTAACTGTGTGGAAAAGTCAGATGGTAAAAGGCTCCGTTCAGATGGAGGATCAGGCGTGCTACGGGAAGCTGCATTTGACAATGGAGATGACTGATGGGTATGCAGCTCATAGGATGGCGGATCCTCAGAGGTGGACGGTTCAGTAGTACTAAAGGGGTTAACCTTCTTAGACATAATAACCTTGTTGATGCATATGGAACATAGCTGAGAGGGCAGGCACACCAAGGCCTCCTCACAATATAGACAGGTATTACTATTAGGAATAGAGGGAGTACCCTCAAGCATATCAGAATCCTCCATAGCTTGCACAAACAGTAGAATACAGAATAAATTAACTTTTTATTTCTCACAAAACGGTACCTTTATGCTCCCAATGATAGGGCACTCACCACCCCCTAAGACCTAGGCAACAGAGAAGAAGCGACCTCTCCGACAGCTAGCTCAGTCAGGAAAAGAAAACTAAAGTGTGACCACACCCGGTCACGTGGTGCACATGGCAAGACTGCCCCTATGAGAAAGCTTGCCAAGCTACAACCTGCGCAGCATTCAAAATGAAAGTAAAAACCTGTATATTCCGTTGCTGCATAACAGTCTATGAGCCCACAAAGCAAAAATAAATCTCACACATAAAGCAGCATAAAATCAAAGTAACACATTTGATTAATCCCCACTGTTCAATAACCTCCCTCAGGAGATATTAACCCATGAATCTATAAAGATAAAAGGAGTCACACTGTGACCCTGTCTTCAGTGATTTCAACATAAGTTAAAATTGAAACGATCTTACCAGAATCCGTGCTGTGTAAAAAGAAACACAGCCTCAAGTGTGACAGTCTTGTAGCATCGATCCTGACATGGACTTCAGTGAAGAAAGCAGACAGTGAAACTCGTCAACACTGGTTGCTGAATGAGCTTTTAGCAGGCAGTCTGGATGGGTTCGCAGGAAGACTCTCCCTGCACCTCCAGACTAACTTTCGTCAATGCTCTCACTGAGTATTTAAGCCTTTGGCTGGGGTGTCTTTGCCTCCTTCTGGTGGCCAGGTTCAGTATTTTCCAACAGTAAGGAATGAATCCATTAACTCTCCTTATATTAAGAAGGAAACGGTATATAATGTGTGTGGGTACAGTAAAGGAGTAAAAGGAAAATTACAGCTAAACACAAACACTGCAGAAAAGTAAAAATAGTCCTCGTCCCTAACGGTAAGAAGATTGAAAAATGGTTTGGTTACTAAGGGTTTAACAAAGGCTACCATTAATAACTAGACAATTTTTATACAAGTATTGAGTTATTTAAACATTTATTTTTATTTCAGACTTGTGCTTTTGGCAGAATCCAAAAAAAAACAGGAAAGGATTTCCCCAACAGCTGGTGCAGCCCAAGCAAAAGCATGGAAACACATCTGCTTTGCGCCAGGGTGCTCAGATTTACGTCCATTGTTTTATCTATGATGCACACTGAAGCAACTGAGCCAGTAACGGAAAGAGGAAAATAATTTATCAGGTAAGCAAACATTTTATTTTTTTCCAATGGCATGGAGAGTCCACGATTCCATTAAATTACTGTTGGGAAACCAATACCCAAGACAGTAAGGACACAGGATGGACAGGGAGGAAAAACTAAAGGCATGTGGATCTAAAGTGAAGGCACCACCGCTTAAAGTAACTTTCTCCCAAAAGAAGCCTCAGCTGAGGCAAAAACATAACATTTGTAAAATTTAGAAAAAGTATGTAAAGAGAACCAAGTAGCTGCCTTACAGATTTGTTCCAAAAGGAAAGAGTAATCACAGTGGCTCTTTGACCCTTGTGCCTACCGGCGTACACCAAGAACAAGGCAGGAGACTGCCTAAAATCCTTCGTAGCCTTGAAGGTAGAACTTTAAGGTACGCACTACATCCAGGTTGAGAGCAAATATTCCTTCTGATAAGGATTAGGACAAAAGGAAGAAACTACAATCTCCTGATTGATATTGCAATCAAAGACCACTTTGGGATAGAAAAACAGCCTTTTCAGCATAAAAATAAATAAATAAGGGAATCACACTGTAAGGCAGATATTCTGAAACTCTATGAGCAGAGAAAAGTTAACAAAAAAACTTTCCAAGATAACAAGTTTAACATCAAGAGAATACATAGGCTCAGTCTGAGCCTGTTGTAGAAACTAGAAGAACCAGATTGAGGCTCTAAGGAAGAGCAACAGATTTAAATGCAGAAACAGACTACAAGATAGGCTGGGTTGGCCGTATCTTGAAAAAGACTACATATATAGCACTCAGGGGAATTATCCTAACTCTATTCTAGTTCAAATTAGGATAACATAGAGATAGTCCAAACAAGGATGTGCAAACAAGATTGCAGGTAATAACTATTGTGGATTAAAAATTAACTTTTATTAGAAGCAAATTAAAATTGGAAAACACACACATAAAAACACACTTAGGAGCCTTGAGATTATTTTAATCTTATTCGGATTATATTATACTGGGTGTAGCAGATATGTATCCCCACTGATATAGTTATTGTATGGTATTAAAACCAACAACAAATAATATCATATTGTGTACACTGTTTGTTGGTATATCTTGTAAAGTGGGTTAATATACCACTGCTCGTGGGTTAATGAATATATTCTCCTTTATGAGGTAGGAGAAGTAGTTGGGACTCTATGTTAGAATCCCCACCAGGTTAGATTACCTTGTATTTGTCTCAGAGTAGGTTTAAATATACTGCTTTTAGTTCAACCAATGGAAGGCTTATATTAGCCAAATAACAAAGGTTGAATTATTTGCGCACATTTCAGTTAACTAGTTACCTTATAAGTTAGGATGACTTATGATTATGTCATCTCATTACTGGTATATGTAGCATTCTTTTGATACAATTAATTGACAAATAGCGTTGTGTTGTTACAGCTGTTATGCCAAGACTAGGTTCATGTTCTTACCCAGTCATATGTAGTCTTGTTAATATTTAAAAGTAAAAAGTGACAAACACACACAATAATAAGTAAGAAGTGATATAGGGTTGCATATAAGCGCAATTACAAACAGTAAGGTATTGCTACAGACAGCTCTTTGTTCTTGTTGTTATAACAAATGACTTTGGCATTATCTAAATTCAGCTTATTGAGTGGTGGTAATGCAGCGTTATAGCCGCTATTCTGCTTCTGCTTGTGTTGGATATAGGTTTACACAGAAACTCAAAGTTGGCTCCAGAGAATTTATTAAATTGGACTTGAGGTGCATAAAAATAGTTTATGAGTTTCTGTCCTAAATAGAAACCAAGACTATTGATATATTGATCATAATTATCCTTATAGGCAACACATATGTGAGATATCAAACATATATGCTTCTCATATATGACACTTATTCCTACAAATAGAGTTTGTCTTTTATTATATAAATGACTGTTGCTTATAGTTGGTCTGTGATATAATTAACTCATACTTTACTGAAAAATAGACCACCATCAGTAGTGACCTGTGTGTCTGCATTAGTATTCGTCAATAGCAGTGTTGGCAACCTGCCAAATGTTACGTTAAACTTTCACATACTCTGTACCCAATAGTTAGCACAGCAGGAGATTGAGAGGAAAGATGTCTTGTGTTAAATTCGAGCTAAGCTATCATAGTACTGCTGTAAATATTGGAACAGTCTTGTTCAGATATATTGTATTACACATCTGTGTTTACGCCGTCTAGTATGGCGTTAAAATTATCACCAGCCATTACTCTAATTAGAGGGTGTGTAACTGGTTTGCTAATAAACTATTATTCCTCTGGGTGTGCAGTGCGGGTTGTATCGAGTATGAGGTTAAACTTAGCTTGTGCTTAGTTATACTACTTATTATCGCAAATGAGACCGTTGTGCTTAGGTGGCCTGTATTGTTTCTGCTCTTAAAGTGCCAAGAAGGCTAAATTCATAAATTCAGTGTTTGCACCGGCTTGTGTTAGTTCTGGTAACACATTTTAACATGCCAAAAAGTTACATAGCATTGTCTGTCTAGCAGTATGTTAGTATTTATGTTCTAATTCTCCAACTGTAAAGAACAGAATAGTCTCAGTGAGCCCCAGCTTGTAGTAACATAATATTTTATAGCCGTAAATGAAATGCTCGCTAATGCTATTTGGTAAATCTGTGAGAATACCAGGCTGCTGGTTTGTATTCAGTGTAAATGTGCAGCGTTTATAAACTGCAGCGGTGCAAATGTTGCCCTACGCTGATTGAGGTCAGCTGAGGGAATCTAACATTGACGCTCCCAAATAATACCCACGTCCCAGTTTTAGAAATAATTGTAAAAGTAGTAGTTATGCTTTAATCGTTAAGGCTGCCTAAGGCAAACTAAAAATACATGAGCTCCAAGGGCTCATCACCAGTACCCTACCGTCCCTAACATGCTTCGCCTTGCGGCTTTTTCAAAGAGTGAGCGCGCCGCTCAAGTACCGGACTTATAAAGTGTGGTAACCACGCCTCTATTATTATTATCGGTTATTTGTAGAGCGCCAACAGATTCCGCAGCGCTAGAATTGATGTCATAATGGTCTGCCAATCCTCATCCTCCTAAGAACAGACCACGCCTACGGTCCACCAATGACGTAAAGTGAATCGGAGGTGATCAGATACTTTGTTTATATTCTGTCTCATCATAAAGTATAGGTCCAAAAAGTCTCATAATATGTTTGTTGGAGTGCAGCATGTGTGTACATCTGCAAATTAGAGGGGAAACTTGTGTTTATAGCATAATTGTCCAATAGAGTTCCCAATTCTGCCCAAGGAGTTATATTATATTGAAATATGTGTAATGAGGTTGTGAGGTGTGTGTCAACAGTGTATGGGTTATATCTGTGAATAATGGAGAAGTGTGTAAGGGGGGATAAAAAAAGAAAGGGGGGAGGACGTGACCTATCATGTGATAAAATAGGCTTCATGTGATCCTTGTTACGTTAAGATTATGATAATACATATAATTGTTTTGTGACATAAATCTTGTACATGTGAGTATATCACTGTGGCTAAGTAAGACATAAAATTGTTTGAAATTAAAATTTTTGTTAAAAGGGTAAAGTGAATAGTGAAAAAACTAAATGTGGAAAAATCCAAAAATACCAAGTGTATATGGGAATCAAAGTGAAGGGGGATTAAAAGCAGAAATGTAAAAATAAAGTTAAAAGTATATATTCTATTTTGAGAACTGCAAGTTACTCTCTATAATAAGATAGACTGCTATTATGCAACAGTAGACGATTAGATGAAATTGAATTGTCCTATAGTTTATATACTACCAGATATGCTAATGTATAGTTTTCAACAGTAATGCCATATTATGTACAGTGTCATTCGAATAAATCATATCATATATGATAGACTGAACCTATTACCATATGATGACACCTTTATTTTATTTTTTTCTTTTGATGAATATCTAGTTATTATCTATTGTATTGGGGATTTATCATGATACTCCATTTCTGTACTAGTGATCTTTGATGTATAATACGTTCTTCATGGAGTTTTTGCAAGGATTGGACTATGTTCAATATAAATATGCTGTATGTTGCACATTCATAAAAAAGAGGAAAGATTATTGCATTAAAAACACACACTTGTGTTTGTCTCTGCATATGCTTGAATTCACATATGTAATAGGTTAGTGTTTGCATGTCACTTATGAAAAAGGAGAATGGTTGTGAATAGTCCCAGAGTGTAGCTTTTAGTATCTTGCCCTTGGGCAAATGGTATAATAATAAATGTGTTCTTAGAAATGTTTAATTTGTCACACTTAGTATGGTACTTGCACTCAGAGAGCCTTTTATCAATAAATAGTGTTACTGAATAGTGCAGTTACGAAAAATGTTCGCTTTGTCACTTTAACAAAAGCCTTATGAGTTCATAATTAGGTTGGTCTGAATACCTTCACAAATAATAAGCATTAGTATGTGAGACCTGATGTTATACTAACAAGAGGTATATAGTAGGCTAATGGCTGTCAGCAGACTTTAACTGGTTGAAATATATTACGTTATGGAATAACTCATATAGCAAAGTACTGCCTGAGTCTAGCACTTTGTACATAATTTTGCCAGTAATGCTACTGGCAAATATTGCCAAGGTTGTAAATATGAATCTATGTATGATAGTAATAACCAACTTTGCAGTATGGGATTGATAGCTATAAGAGCAGTAATAATAATCACTGATGGCCGAGAAATGGAATGAAGTGCTCGGCAGGTGGTTAAGATCTTTGATTTTCTGACCTCCGTCAGAAACATTTTCATGTCTACCGAGTCTATAAGAGTCCCCAGGAATGGAACTCTTGTGAGAGGGATAAGTGAAGTCTTCTTTATGTTCACCTTCCACCCGTGAGCTCTTAGAAAGCCAACACGATGTCCGTGTGAGATTTGGCTAGTTGGTAAGTTGAAGCCTGAATTAAGATATCGTCCAGATAAGGCGCCACTGCTATGCCCCGCGGCCTTAGAACCGCCAAAAGGGATCCTAGCACCTTTGTGAAAATTCTGGGAGCTGTTGCCAACACGAAACGAAGAGCCACAAACTGGTAATGCTTGTCCAGGAAGGCGAACCTTAGGAACTGGTGATGATCTTCGTGGATAGGAATGTGAAGATACGCATCCCTCAAATCCACGGTGGCCATATATTGACCCTCCTGGATCATTGGTAAAATAGTCCGAATGGTCTCCATCTTGAAGGATGGGACTCTGAGAAATTTGTGTAGATCTTGATCTAGAGATCTAAAATCGGTCTGAAGGTTCCCTCTTTTTGGGGAACCACGAACAGATTGGAGTAAAACCCCTGCCCCTGTTTTGCTTTTGGAACTGGGCGGGTTGCATCCATAGTATATAGGTCTTCTACACAGCGTAAGAACGCCTCTCTTTTTGTCTGGTTTACAGACAACCGTGAAAGATGAAATCTCCCCCTTGGAGGAGAATCTTTGAATTCTAGAAGATACCCCCTGGGTCACAATTTCTAATGCCCAGGAATCCTGAACGTCTCTTGCCCAAACCTGAGTGGAGAGAAAGTCTGCCCCCTACTAGATCCGGTCCCGGATCGGGGGCAGCCCCTTCATGCTGTCTTGGTAGCAGCAGCAGGCTTCTTGGCCTGTTTACCTTTATTCCAGGTCTTGTTAGGTCTCCAGACAGACTTGGATTGAGCAAAATTCCCCTCCTGCTTTGCGGCAGGGGAGGAGGTAGCGGGACCACCTTTGAAGTTTTGAAAGGAACAAAAATTATTCTGTTTGGCCCTCATTCTATTTATCTTATACTGAGGAAGGGCATGGCCTTTTCCTCCAGTGATATCGGAAATGATCTCCTTCAGTTCAGGCCCGAATAGGGTCTTACCCTTGAAAGCAATAGCTAATAGCTTAGATTTTGAAGACACATCAGCAGACCAGGACTTAAGCCATAACGCTCTACTCGCCAAAATGGCAAAACCTGAATTCTTTGCCGCTAATTTAGCCAGCTGAAAAGCGGCATCTGTAATAAAAGAATTAGCTAGCTTGAGAGCCTTAATTCTATCTAAAATCTCATCCAATGGGGTCTCAACCTTAAGAGCCTCCTCAAGAGCCTCGAACCAAAAAGCAGCTGCAGTAGTTACAGGAACAATGCACACTATAGGTTGTAGAAGAAAACCCTGATGAATAAATATTTTCTTTAGAAGACCCTCTCATTTTTTTATTCATAGGATCTTTGAAAGCACAACTGTCCTCATTAGGTATAGTTGTACGCTTAGCTAGGGTAGAAACAGCTCCCTCCACCTTAGGGAGGGTCTGCCACAAATCCCGAATGGTGTCAGATATAGGAAACATTTTCTTAAAAGTAGGAGGGGGAGAGAACGGAATGCCTGGTCTATCCCATTCCTTAGTAACAATGTTCAAAATCCGGAAAAACATTAGTGTAAGAAGGAACCTCTACATATCTATCCATTTTACACAATTTCTCTGGAGGAATTTCAGTAGGATCACAGTCATCCAGAGTCGCTAAAACCTCCCTGAGTAACAAGCGGAGGTGTTCAAGCTTAAACTTAAAAGCTGTCATATCTGTCTGTTTGAGGGAACATCTTTCCTGAATCAGAAAGCTCACCCTCAGACAGCAATTCCCCTACCCCCAACTCAGAGCATTGTGAAGGTACATCGGAGATGGCTAATAAAGCGTTAGAGGGCTCAGCATTTACTCTCATACTGGACCTACTGCGCTTCCCCTACAAACCAGGCAGTTTAGATAATACCTCTGTGAGGGTAGTAAACATAACTGTGGCCATATCTTGCAGGGTAAAAGAATTAGACGCACTAGAGGTACTTGGCGTCGCTTGTGCGGGCGTTAAAGGTTGTGACACTTGGGGAGAAGTAGATGGCAAAACCTGATTCTCTTCTGACTGAGAATCATCCTGCGACATACTTTTAGCAGCTAAAATATGTTCTTTGCAATGTAAGGCCCTTTCAGTACATGAGGGACACATTTTAAGTGGGGGTTCCACAATGGCTTCTAAACACATGGAACATTGGCTTTCCTCAATGTCAGACATTTTCAACAGGCTAGTAATAACCACAAACAGGCTTGAAAATACTTTATTTAGTGAAAAAATAACAATCTTAAAAAACGGTACTGAGCCTTTAAGAGAAAAAAAGCATACCCATCTCACTCAATGTCTTATAGCCCAAATTGACCGCACCAGAGCGGTCTAAAAACCTAGCCATGTGGGTTCAGAAACCCAGAAATGAAGCCATGTGTACCCTTCTTAAATAAAGCATAAAAATGTCTCTTTAAAAACGTTAACTGCACTCCCAAACATAAAAACGTTTGCCCACAAACATTCAAACATCAGTGTCAACCATTTTTGTATAGCCCATATATGCAAGCTCAGTAATACCCCTCTTTAAATATTTTAGGATTACTGCTTACCCTCTCCCTCATGGGGATACTGTCAGCCAATTCTGAAATAACACAGTCTCTCCAGAAAAAAATGACTGAACATACCTCACTGCATATAGCATGAAAAACGTTCCTCGCACTGAAGTTTCTTAAGTACTCCTCAGCCATTCTGTGGGAACTGCTCTGGATCTTAGTAACAACTGCTAAGATCATCAGCCTCCAGGCAGAAGTCTTCATCCATCTGCTGCCTGAGGGAAAATAGTACACACCGGTACCATTTAAAATAAAAAACTCTTGCTTGAAGAATAAAAAAAAATAACATTTTATTACCTCTTTCACTTTACCCTTCCTATTACTTAGAGTAGACAAAGAGAATGACTGGGGGGTGGAGTCAAGGGGGGAGCTATATAGACAGCTCTGCTGTGGTGCTCTTTGCCACTTCCTGTTAGCAGGAGGATAATATCCTACAAGTAAAGGATGAATCCGTGGACTCGTCGTATCTTATAGAAGAAACATGTTGAGTAGCTCTTTTTCGAACTGGTTGTTTATCCTGGTTCTTTCAGGAAATCCTTTAGCTACACTAATCAAACTTATAAAAACTGCAGTGTGGCTATTGTAATACTGTCTGAAAAAATACACATTAAATGAATGCATATTTGAATGTTATATAATAAATTTGATGGAACAGCATTTTAATATGCTGTGTTGAGTACAAATATGCCACCATGGAGGTACAAAGGGCTTGTCACTGGGGCAGTACCCTTAAAAGGCGAAATTTGCACCATTTTTAAGGGTACATTATGGTACCAGAGCACTAAGGTCAAATCTAGTCACCAAAGGTACATATTTCCCTTTGAAAGGTACAATCTGCAAGGGGAACCAATTTGTACCCATATTAAAGGGTTACAGCAGATGTACCTTTGAGGGTACTGCCCCAGTGAAGCATGAAAATAGCATATTGGGTTCTAAAGAGACACCTATAAAAAAAAATTTTAATAAACATTTGCTGAAAATCTGCTCACTAAGAGGGGGGTCTCACAATTGAGCCCCTATGCATAATATATGTAAGGAGAATCAGGCATATAATATGTATTTTACAGAGAAACAATATATGCTGCAACATCCTTAGAAGAAAATCTCCTCACTTGCTCTATACATAAAGTATAGAGCAAGATATTATAAAGAAAAATATAAATATTAATTATACATAATACCAGTAGATGCTGTAACCGTTAGAGCCGTAAATCTCCTATATATGAAATATATAAGAATGAAATTAATCGTATCATTGACTAGAGATCATTAAGATAAATATGTATTATTTAAATAATCATATTAGTGTCCAAAGAATCAGTAATATAAATATTAATTATACATAATACAAATAGATGCGCAACAGTCAAAGCTGTAATTCTCCTCACTATAAGAGAGATTGTAATATGAATTTTATGTATATGTGTACAATAAGTATGAAAATCATATTAGTGTTCGAAGAATCACTATGATAAATATGAATTTTACATAATACAAATAGATGCTACAGCAGTCAGAGTTGTGAATCTCCTCAATATGAAAGAGACTGTAATATTGCACACATATACATAAAAATTTTAAGAATAAATGTAATATATAGTGTTCAATTAATCACTAAGGTAAATATGTATTTTACATAATACTCAGATGCTGCAACAGACCGCTATAAATCTCCTCACTATGTAAGAGATTGTAATATTGCACACATATACATAAAATATGGAAGAATGATAATACAAATAGATGCAGCAACAGTGTTTACTATGATCTGGAATACTAGCATGAATATTACATATATATATTTTAAATCCCTCAGAGGAATGAAAATCCTTAGTAGAGGACAATCAGTCAAATAACATAATTTATGTAAGAACTTACCTGATAAATTCATTTCTTTCATATTAGCAAGAGTCCATGAGCTAGTGACGTATGGGATATACATTCCTACCAGGAGGGGCAAAGTTTCCCAAACCTTAAAATGCCTATAAATACACCCCTCACCACACCCACAATTCAGTTTAACGAATAGCA